>NC_092255.1:9805261-9813294 GCF_036320965.1 Panulirus ornatus | reverse complement strand
CCGTATGCAAACCTTAGAAACGGATATATTCTGTAAAATTAGAAGAGATGCATCTTGGTACAGATACGTTGACGACCTATTGGTAATGGTTCCTTATGGCATGAACTTAAGCTAAGACGGAAAATTACAGAATGCATTTCTTGGACACCATGATCTGGCGATCAGGTCATAACACAACTAAGTTCGCAGTTTATAGAAACCCCAACAACAAAGATGATTCTTTCCATTAATTCTCTGCACAGGGTGAGAGAACCAGGACGAGCATGGTAATCATATTCTTAAGAGCTAACTGAATATGCAGCCAAGAATTTTTGTATGATCAATTTAGATGTGTTGCAGATGAGTTTAAGAAGTTATGTTATCCCAAACTGAAGATGAAAGTGATGGAAATATCAAGGAAACATTGACATACAGAAGAAAATGGTGTATAGGAGTACATAACAGTTACATAATCAAGAGGAACACAAATTTTGGATAAATTTGTACAGAAAGTGGGGGTAAACATCACAGATGTGTTGGCAAATATTTATGTGGACAATTTTGAAATCCATTTGCTAAACACTATAAAGGAACAAAACATGGTTTAGCTCCGATGTGTAGACGACGTACTTTGATTTTGGCTGACTAATCTGCCCATTGAGGACCTTCTACATAAGTTAAACTCGTTAGCTCCCTCCATAGAGTTAACTCATGAAGTCAAAATGAATAATACGCTACCCTTTTTGGATGTAAAGGTCATTAGGGATAAAGGTATCTTGAAAACTAAGGTTTACAGAAAACCTACAAATACAGTCTTATGTTCACTAATATTCAAATATACTTAAACAGTGTCAGAATACAGCAAGGAAACGTTACCAAAGAACCCTTGTTCTTCCCTTCCATGAGAATTTTCTCGAATGTGTTCACATTCTCAAAAATCTTAATGTTCAAGTAGTATTCAAATATGACAACACCATCTTTAAAGCCCTCATCAAAAGTAAGTTATCAGATGATACAGGTGTTGTTTATGAAGTCCCGTGTAAGAAATGTAAAAAATCTTGTACTGGACAATCGGGGAAAGATTTAGAGACTAGCATCTCACAACATAGGTACAGTGTTACAATAGTCCAGCAGAGCAACGGCTAATTTCAACATAAAGCTGCTTTTGATCGCCACATCGACTGCGAAGGAGCTAAGACCATAGCTAAATCAAATTGTTTCAGTGAAAGAAATGTATTTGAATAATGTTTGATCTCTGGTACATTTGATCATAATATAGACATACATCCTTTGGTATTTTTCTTTTTAAATGTGAAAGTCTTTTGAATGAAACAATTATCAAGAATTATCCACAAAAATAACATTGTCCATACACTATCTGAGGAGAGGAAGGTTAGATACGTAAGGTCACATAATTAGTTCCCACCTGCTATCCACAGGGATAATAAAACCCCGCCTCACTGCTATGTATAGGGGATACGGGAAAAAAGAATATTTCCCACGTACTCCCTGCGTGTCGCAGAAGGCGAGTAAAAGGGGAAGGAGCAGGGGCCTGCAAATCCTCAACTTAATTTTGTTTGTTTTTGCTTTTCTTTTCCAAAAGAAGGAACAGAGAAGAGGGCTAAGGGAGAATATTCCCTCTAAGGATAAGGCATCTGTTCTGAACGCTACCTCGCTACGCTGAAAATGGCGAATATGAAAGAAAAATATATATATATATATATGTATATATATATATATATATATATATATATATATATATATATATATATATATATATATATATATATATGTATATCTATATATATATATATATATATATATATATATATATATATATATATATATATATATATATATATATATATATATATATATATATATATATATATATATATATATATATATATATACATATATATATATGCAATGGAATTTATTAAAAAAGGGGGTGACTGTATTGTTGACTGGTTGGTAAGGTTATTTAATGTATGTATGACTCATGGTGAGGTGCCTGAGGATTGGGGGAATGAGTGCATAGTGCCATTGTACAAAGGCAAAGGGGATAAGAGTGAGTGCTCAAATTACAGAGGTATAAGTTTGTTGGGTATTCCTGGTAAATTATATGGGAGGGCATTGATTGAGAGGGTGAAGGCATGTACAGAGCATCAGATTGGGGAAGAGCAGTGTGGTTTCAGAAGTGGTAGAGGATGTGTGGATCAGGTGTTTGCTTTGAAGAATGTATGTGAGAAATACTTAGAAAAGCAAATGGATTTGTATGTAGCATTTATGGATCTGGAAAAGGCATATGATAGAGTTTATAGAGATGCTCTGTGGAAGGTATTAAGAATATACGGTGTGGGAGGCAAGTTGTTAGAAGCAGTGAAAAGTTTTTATCGAGGATGTAAGTCATGTGTACCTGTAGGAAGAGAGGAAAGTGATTGGTTCTCAGTGAATGTAGGTTTACGGCAGGGGTGTGTGATGTCTCCATGGTTGTTTAATTTGTTTATGGATGGGTTTGTTAGTGAGGTGAAGGCAAGAGTTTTAGAAAGAGGGGCCAGTATGAAGTCTGTTGTGGATGAGAGAGCTTGGGAAGTGAGTCAGTTGTTGTTCGCTGATGATTCAGCGCTGGTGGCTGATTCATGTGAGAAACTGCAGAAGCTGGTGACTGAGTTTGGTAAAGTGTGTGAAAGAAGAAAGTTAAGAGTAAATGTGAATAAGAGCAAGGTTATTAGGTACAGTAGGGTTGAGTGTCAAGTCAATTGGGAGGTAAGTTTGAATGGAGAAAAACTGGAGGAAGTAAAGTGTTTTAGATATCTGGGAGTGGATCTGGCAGTGGATGGAACCACGGAAGCGGAAGTGAATCATAGATTGGGGGGGGGGGGGGGGGGGGGGGCGAAAATCCTGGGAGCCTTGAAGAATGTGTGGAAGTCGAGAATATTATCTCGGAAAGCAAAAATGGGTATGTTTGAAGGAATAGTGGTTCCAACAATGTTGTATGGTTGCAAGGCGTGGGCTATGGATAGAGTTGTGCGCAGGAGAGTGGATGTGCTGGAAATGAGATGTTTGTGGACAATGTGTGGTGTGAGGTGGTTTGATCGAGTAAGCAATGTAAGGGTAAGAGATGTGTGGAAATAAAAAGAGCGTGGTTGAGAGAGCAGAAGAGGGTGTTTTGAAATGGTTTGGGCACATGGAGAGAATGAGTGAGGAAAGATTGACCAAGTGGATATATGTGTCGGAGGTGGAGGGAACGAGGAGAAGTGGGAGACCAAATTGGAGGTGGAAAGATGGAGTGAAAAAGATTTTTGTGTGATCGGGGCCTGAACATGCAGGAGGGTGAAAGACGGGCAAGGAATAGAGTGAATTGGATCGATGTGGTATACCGGGGTTGACGTGCTGTCAGTTGATTGAATCAGGGCATGTGAAGCGTCTTTGGTAAACCATGGAAAGTTGTGTGGGGCCTGGATGTGGAAAGGAAGCTGTGGTTTCGGGCATTATTGCGTGACAACTGGAGACTGAGTGTGAACGAATGGGGCCTTTGTTGTCTTTTCCTAGTGCTACCTCGCACACATGAGGGGGGAGGGAGATGGTATTCCATGTGTGGCGAGGTGGCGATGGGAATGAATAGGGGCAGACAGTGTGAATTGTGTGCATGGGTATATATGTATGTGTCTGTGTGTGTATATATATGTGTACATTGGGATGTATAGGTATGTATATTTGCGTGTGTGGGCGTGTGTGTGTGTACATTGTGTATGGGGGTGGGTTGGGCCATTTTCTTTCGTCTGCTTCCTCGCGCTACCTCGCAAACGCGGGAGACAGCGACAAAGCAAAATAAATACAAATATATATATATATATATATATATATATATATATATATATATATATATATATATATATATATATATATATACATATATATATATATATATATATATATATATATATATATATATATATATATATATATATATATATATATATATATATATATATATATATATATATGTATATATATATATATATACACATATATATATATTATCCCTGGGGATAGGGGATTAAGAATACTTCCCACGTATTCCCTGCGTGTCGTAGAAGGCGACTAAAAGGGGAGGGAGCGGGGGACTGGAAATCCTCCCCTCTCGTTTTTTTTTTCTTTTTTAATTATCCAAAAGAAGGAACAGAGGGGGCCAGGTGAGGATATTCCAAAAAAAGGCGCATTCCTCTGTTCTTAACGCTACCTCGCTAATGCGGGAAATGGCGAATAGTTTAAAAGAAAAAGATATATATATATATATATATATATATATATATATATATATATATATATATATATATATATATATATATATATATATATATATATATGAGTTTGGTAAAGTGTGTGAAAGAAGAAAGTTAAGAGTAAATGTGAATAAGAGCAAGGTTATTAGGTACAGTAGAGTTGAGTGTCAAGTCAATTGGGAGGTAAGTTTGAATGGAGAATGACTGGAGGAAGTAAAGTGTTTTAGATATCTGGGAGTGGATCTGGCAGCGGATGGAACCATGGAAGAGGAAGTGAATCATAGGGTGGGGGAGGGGGCGAAAATCCTGGGAGCCTTGAAGAATGTGTGGAAGTCGAGAACATTATCTCGGAAAGCAAAAATGGATATGTTTGAAGGAATAGTGGTTTCAACAATGTTGTATGGTTGCGAGGCGTGGGCTACAGATAGAGTTGTGCGCAGGAGGGTGGATGTGCTGGAAATGAGATGTTTGAGGACAATGTGTGGTGTGAGGTGGTTTGATCGAGTAAGTAACGTAAGGGTAAGAGAGATGTGTGGAAATAAAAAGAGCGTGGTTGAGAGAGCAGAAGAGGGTGTTTTGAAATGGTTTGGGCACATGGAGAGAATGAGTGAGGAAAGATTGACCAAGAGGATATATGTGTCGGAGGTGGAGGGAACGAGGAGAAGTGGGAGACCAAATTGGAGGTGGAATGATGGAGTGAAAAAGATTTTGAGTGATCGGGGCCTGAACATGCAGGAGGGTGAAAGGAGGGCAAGGAATAGAGTGAATTGGATTGATGTTGTATACCGGGGTTGACGTGCTGTCAGTGGATTGAATCAGGGCTTGTGAAGCGTCTGGGGTAAACCATGGAAAGCTGTGTGGGGTCTGGATGTGGAAAGGGAGCTGTGGTTTCGGGCATTATTGCATGACAGCTAGAGACTGAGTGTGAACGAATGAGGCCTTTGTTGTCTTTTCCTAGCGCTACCCCGCACACATGAGGGGGGAGGGGGATGGTATTCCATGTGTGGCGAGGTGGCGATGGAAATGAATAAAGGCAGACAGTGTGAATTGTGTGCATGGGTATATATGTATGTGTCTGTGTGTGTATATATATGTGTACATTGAGATGTATAGGTATGTATATTTGCGTGTGTGGACATGGGTGTAAATACTTGTGTATGGGGGTGGGTTGGGCTATTTCTTTCGTGTGTTTCCTTGCGCTACCTCGCAAACGCGGGAGACAGCGACAAAGCAAAATAAATAATAAATAATATATATATATTTTTTATTTTCATACTATTCCCACTAAGCGCGTTAGCGAGGTAGCGTTGATAACAGATGACCGAGCATCCTCACTTGGCCCCCTTCTCTATTCCTTCTTTTGGAAAATTAAAAGTGAAAGTGGAGGATATCCAGCTCCCCGCTCCCATCCCATTTAGTCGCCTTGCACGACATGCAGGGAACACATGGAAAGTATTCTTTCTCTCCTATCCCCAGAGATAAAATATATATATATATATATATATATATATATATATATATATATATATATATATATATATATATATATATATATATATATATATATATATATATATATATATATATATATATATATATATATATACAAGGGAGCTGTGGTTTCGGTGCATTATTACATGACAGCTAGAGACTGAGTGTGAACGAATGGGGCCTTTGGTGTTTTTCCAAGCGCTACCTCGCATACATGAGGGGGGAGGGGGATGGTATTCCATGTGTGGCGAGGTGGCGATGGGAACAAAAAAGGCAGACAGTATGAATTACGTACATGTGTATATATGTATATATCTGTGTGTGTATATATATGTGTACATTGAGATGTATAGGTATGTATATTGTGCGTGTGTGGACATGTATGTATATACATTTGTATGTGGGCGGGTTGGGCCATTCTTTCGTCTGTTTCCTTGCGCTACCTCGCTAACGAGGGAGACAGCCATAAAGCAAAATAAATAATAAAATATATATATATATATATATATATATATATATATATATATATATATATATATATATATATATATGGGAGTATGAGATGTATCTAAGAATGACTCAGGAGGTCAACAGAAAGGTGCAAGAGGTGAAAAAGAGGGCAAGTGAGAGTTGGGGTAGGAGAGTATCATTAAATTTTACGAAGAATAAAAAGATGTTTTGGAAGGAGGTAAATAAAGTGCTTAAGAAAAGGGGACAAATGGGAACCTCAGCGAAGGGGGCTAATGGGGAGGTGATAACAAGTAGTGGTGATGTGAGAAGGAGATGGAGTGAGTATTTTGAAGGTTTGTTGAATGTGTTTGATGATAGGATGGCAGATATAGGGTGATTTGGTGGAGGTGGTGTACAAAGTGAGAGTGTTAGGGAAAATGGTTTGGTAAACAGAGAAGAGGTAGTAAAAGCTTTGCGGAAGATGAAAGCCGGTAAGGCAGAGGGTTTGGATGGTATTGCTGTGCAATTTATCAAAAAAGGGGGTGACTGTATTGTTGACTGGTTGGTAAGGTTATTTAATGTATATGTGACTAATGGTGAGGCACCTGAGGATTTGCGGAATGCCTGCATAGTGCCATTGTACAAAGGCAAAGGGGACAAAGATGAGTGCTCAAATTACAGAGGTATAGGTTTTTTGAGTATTCCTCGGAAATTGTATGGGAGGGTATTAATTGAGAGGATGAAGGCATGTACAGAGCATCAGATTGGGGAAGAGAAGTGTGGTTTCAGAAGTGGTAGAGGATGTGGGGATCAGGTGTTTGCTTTGAAGAATGTACGTGAGAAATAATTAGAAGATCAAATGGATTTGTATGTAGCATTTATAGATTTGGAGAAGGAATATGATAGAGTTGATAGTGATGCTCTGTGAAAGGTATTAAGAATATATGGTGTGGAAGGCAAGTTGTACGAAGCAGTGAAAAAGTTTTATCGAGGATGTAAGGCATGTGTACGTGTAGGAAGAGAGGAAAGTGATTGGTTCTCAGTGAATGTAGGTTTGCGACAGGGTTGTGTGATGTCTCCATGGTTGTTTAATTTGTTTATGGATGGTGTTGTTAGGGAGTTGAATGCAAGAGTTTTGGAAAAAGGAGCAAGTATGGAGTCTGTTGTGGATTAGAGAGCTTGGGAAGTGAGTCAGTTGTTGTTCGCTGATGATACAACGCTAGTGGTTGATTCATGTGAGAAACTGCAGAAGCTGGTGATTGAGTTTGGTAAGGTGTGTAAAAGAAGAAAGTTGAGAGTAAATGTGAATAAGAGCAAGGTTATTAGGTACAGTAGGGTTGAGGGTCAAGTCAATTGGAAGGTGAGTTTTAATGGAGAAAAACTGAAGGAAGTGAAGTGTTTTAGACATCTGGGAATGGATCTGGCAGCGGATGGAACCATGGAAGCGGAAGAGAATCATAGGGTGGGGGAGGGGGCGAAAATTCTGGGAGCCTCGAAGAACTTTTGGAAGTCGAGAACATTATATCGATAAGCAAAAATGGGTACGTTTGAAGGAATAGTCGTTCCAACAATGTTGTTGGTTGTGAGACGTGGGCTATAGATAAAGTTGTGCGCAGGAGGTTGGATGTGCTAGAAATGAGATGTTTGTGGACCATATGTGGTGTGAGGTGGTTTGATCGAGTAAGTAAGGTAAGGGTAAGAGAGATGTGTGGAAATAAAAAGAGTGTGGTTGAGAGAGCAGGAGAGGTTGTTTTGAAATGGTTTGGTCACATGGAGAGAATGAGTGAGGAAAGATTGACCAAGAGGATATATATGTCAGAGGTG
>NC_092255.1:9800261-9802761 GCF_036320965.1 Panulirus ornatus | reverse complement strand
CGGGGTCTATCGGTTGTTTCCGAACAGAACACATAGCCAGCTGATAGCATTTTACCGAACCTAACTGTACAACGCGGAGTTATATGAATACGAATAAAGTGTATATGAACGCGCACCTTCATAGAACATACAAACCTCCAACAGCCAGGATCGAACCTGGGACCCCTTGTGCAAGAGGCAGGCATGCTAACCGCTAGGCTAAGGGACTGTATAATAGGAAACAACTATTCGAAATACTAAGTACTCGAATACCCTTCGTCTCACAATGGTGAGCAACGGGGTCTATCGGTTGTTTCCGAAAAGAACACATAACCAGCTGATAGCGTTTTACCAATCACTTCCCAACGAACTGTACTAGCATCCCTCCTGTTCGTCATTCTTATAAATGACTGACGCAAGCATGAGCTGCAGTTTCATATCCTTTGCAGATAATGTGAGAATAAGTATAAGAATCACAACAAAAGAGGATGTTGAAAGGCTACATAGAGATATAAATAAATGCAGTCTCTAACTGGAAAACTGAGAACAACATGCTTTTCAATGATGCTTCTGGTATGGGGAAAAGTAAAGAAATCAAAAACAATAAGAAAACTGGTGAGGCAAAGATGCTATCATAAATCAGTCAAATAAACTGAAATACCTCGTCTAACAACCTAATCTTTATCAAACACAACAAAACAGTAGTTGCCTCTTGCAGAAGGATGGTGGGACAGATTCTCAGGACTTTCAAGAGAAGAAAAACCAATGATGATATCACACAAAGCATTAAATCTTTCACAGACTGAAATTGGCTGTGTTATAAGATCACTCGACACGGCAGGTGAAACTACAGAATTAGAATGTCTAAGAGAGCTTTCACATGGCCATATCAATGTGGTAAAAGAACCAAATTACTAGAAATGGCAGAAATTTCTGTGGCTATACTCCCTGGAGCACAGACAGGAGAGATATATCATCATCTATTCTGAGAAAATCCTTAAAAGTATGGTTCCCAACCAACATGCAGGAAAAATATCATACTGGCACAACTAGTATGGACAGCTGTAAAATACTACCTATAAAATCCAAAGGTAAGACATGCAAAAAAGAGAGAACACCTAAAATATCTGGGGCCCAAGGCTCTTCAAAGTCTTGTCTGCTATCGTCAGAAACACCATGCAATGCGCAACATAATATAAAGACAAACATTAAAGGTGGACAGACGTGTGTTTGTGGCACTCCTGAGCTACCAAATGTCAATGTGATCGTGTTGCCCCCCAATATTTGCATAACATTTGATTGGACCTCTGTCTTTGCACAAGAATATCAAATTCCAAGGAATATTATAAGGAGAGATATAGATAACTTTACAGTAAAGTGAATAACAACTCAGTGATAATGCTTCCTGTACTGCCTATGGTCACAAAGTCAAAGATGTGATCAAGTAACATAAACACCACTATGACATTAAAATACACCACCACTCATCCCCATTAACTGGAGGGTAATGGCTATCCCGTTACCAGTGTTTGTGAGACGTCAAAATCGTTAAGTGTATCTCTTGCCAGAGGTAAGTGCAGGTATTAACATGGGAAAGCAGTTGAAACATTAATTACCAGAGAAATGGATGCAGACCAGTAACTGAAATTAAACTATTGAAACATTTCAAGTTCCAAAGAATTAATACAACCTACCAACCCTGTTGCTATCAAATGTCAATTCCCTCCCCAACAAAATAGAGGACTAGCATCACCACTAGATCAATTTCACAGCCTGGTCATAGCAATAGCAAAAGCCTGGCAGATTACTCCTGAAATTGATATCCTGAGTGACTACAAACTCTTCTACCACCTTCTTATATCAAAGCATGAGGAAGCTGACAGTAAATGTGCTTGAGGGTCTGGAGGTGTTATCTCAGACGGTTCACATCCTCATGCATGGTCAAAACACTCTTGACCTGATTCTTACTGATATGGCTGGCAATTACCTATCACCCAAACCTTTCCTCTTTCAGACACAGTACTCATTTATCAGTGTTGTGATCCTCTGCCCCTAACCATCTCCAAACACAAGTGAGCAGACACCAAAATTTATTGGCCATTTACTGACTCAGCAAAGAGGATTTTCGGTTGGTGGGTAACACAACATTACTGGAATGAGATGACCAGTAAGAATGAGAAAATCATGTGGGACACTTCCTGAATCACTCACCACATTAAGAGGCCTATGCAACAATGAAATCATCCATTCAGCAGCAGCACTAATGACCTCGAAGAGCAAATCTGCAACAAAGTGCAAAGTGAAATACAAACAGCAAGGACAACCTATTATCCAAACAAGGAACAGGCCAAAAAAGCAGGCCAAAATTGGTCACCGGTTTGAGAGAAAAAAAACTAACTGGCTGTGACCAGTGACAGCTCTCCCCTTTCCCTGTTCACAGCCAGTTAGTTTTTTTTCTCTCTAACCGCTGACCAATTTTGGCCTGCTTTTTTGGCCTGGCCAAAAGTGGTCAGCGGTTTAT
>NC_092255.1:9767589-9797589 GCF_036320965.1 Panulirus ornatus | reverse complement strand
AATCCACAGTCTCACCCACTGAATCTCGTTCGGACTCGAAATCAGCACGGGAGGTCTCACACATCTCCTCCCTCATCTCATCCTCATGGAGAGTCTTCTCTCTTGAATGGGCGTGAGACAAATCCTCAGTCTCACTCACTGAGTCTCGTTCGGACTTGAAATTAGCATGGGAGGCATCACACAGCTTCTCCTCACCAATTTCATCCTCATGGAGAGTCTTCCCTCTTAAATGGGCGCGAGACAAACTCTCAGTCTCAACGGAGTCCACACCAGGGGAGAGGGTCTCACACAGCTCCCTCTCACTAGACTCACTCGTAGGGAGAGACTTCACTTCCTCCGACTTAACGGAGTCTACCCCAGGGGAGAGGGTATCACACAGCTTCTCGCTGGCCTCACTCTCATGCAGAGTCTTTAAGTCCGCCGTCTCAACGGAATCTACACCAGGGGAGAGGGTATCACGCAGCTTCTCCTCGCTGGCCTCACTCGCATGCAGAGTCATTAAGTCCACTGTCTCAACGGAGACTATACCAGGAGAGAGGGTATCACACAGCTTCCTCTCGCTGGCCTTACTCGGGGGGAGAGTCTTTAAATCCACTGTTTCAACGGAGGCAACTCCAGGGGAGAGGGTATCACACAGCTTCCTCTCGCTGGTCTTCACTTCCTCCGTCTTAACGGCTATGTCCTCAGGCACACGGCCTGCCGTGCCGGCTGTCATAGGCCTGGCACCATCGTGGTTGTAGACTATCTCTGGTACCTCTTCCTCAAGCTGCACTGCTTCCGTGGACTCCACCGGGCCCGTAGGCAACACCGGCACTGGGTTCATCTTCCCACCCGCTAGGTCACTGCCTAACACAACGTCCACGTCTAAGACAGGTAACTTATCTACAGTCCCTACAAGGGCATGGTCCGTAAAGAGATCTGTTCCTACTATCACATCAACTAGTGGAGCTTCCTTGGGACCCGACAGTCCATCTGGCATGACGCGGTCTCCAAACTCTTCTCGCGGCACCAAGCCATCCAACATCGGGGACTGCAGCGCACCAGAATCCCGTGATACGGTTTCTTTTCGTCGTACACCACATCTACTGACACAACCCTCAGACAGGAACGCATTGTAGTTCCCACAGAACGGATCCTTAACTACTTGATTAACACTCTCGCAACCTCTCACTTTTCTAAGAGCAGGGACAGCCTTACCTACTTTATTAAGTGGACCTAAAGCTGAGAAGAGACTTACCGACCTACTTTTGGTAAAGTCTCTGGATTCCTTCGCTCGAGCCCAGCAATCCCTCACCTGGCGCCCAGCCTTGCCACAATTAAAACAACTCTTAACTCCGTTGGAGTATTTCCCCTGACTTCTATGAGTTACCGGCAAGGTAGCAGATTCAGGTGGGATTACATTACCATTGGTCCTCCCTCTGTCGTCGTAGCCCTTTGAACGACTGCCCACGTCAAGTTTACTAAACTTTGGTACGAGATGTAAGTTGCCCAACTGGGACGACACTGGTCCGGATGGTGAAGCGTTTAGTCTAAGTCTTTCACGTTCGAAAGCTAACCTAGCTTGTTCAGTCTTCTTCCTCTGCACTTGTAACTGTGCTTGTGCATTGACCTTAGCTATCTCTAGCTGCTTTCGCCAATAACTGAGATCAACATTAATATCACTAGGGATATGGGGAGGGATCGAGACTTTGACCAACGTTAATGATTGAGCGGTATTGTCACCACTGATCAACGACATGATTAATGAATCAAGGAAAGAGATTCCGTTAAGGCAAGAAAAATCCTGGCAAGGTCGCCAATTTATATGTTACGAACTCAAATATGATATATATTCGGACAAGGTCGCCAATTTATATTGTTACGAACTCAGCACTTATTATAGCAAGGTCGCCAGCAACATATATATGTTACAAATACTCTACTGGTCCTCGTCTTTGCAAGGACGGTAGATTTGTAATATAGCACAACTCAGGATGACGCTATCTTAACGTTATAGGGTTAAACAAACACAAAGGTTAGAATTACTTATAATGAAAAGAATTCAAATGTACAAGGTGAACACATAAATCAGGCACGAATCATTTACGTTAACACTGAACATGAGTTTAACACTGAACATATGTTAACAATTCCAGATAAGATTTCAAACCAGGAGATCTCTTTCCGTTGACACTTTGCTCGATAGCATTACATTTAGTTAGATTCTGACGTGACACAGTAACAATCGTTGCACTTAGCTAACCTGACGCAACACAGTAACATCATTGTTATACTTAGTTAAGCTTGACTTGACACAGTAACATATCATTACACTTAGTTAAGCTTGGCATGACACAGTAAACATCTTACAACCTAGTCATACTTGACGGGACACAGTAACATCTTACAACCTAGTCAAACTTGACGGGACACAGTAACATCTTACAACCTAGGGCAGCGGTGGCTACGGGGTTCGAGACAGGGAAAGCCTACATTACCTTTTGTTGGGCTCGAGACTGGTGAAGGAATCAAGGTCTCAGACGATCGTCTGAGCTTTTATCTGAATGACCAACAAGGCAGGAACAGCTGGCCACGCCTCGACCCGCCACCTAGTTCTACTATAGGTCAAAATGACACAATTGCCCTTGATAGGTCAAGAGACTGGTTGTCATGCCCTCTCCTCGACTTGATTGGCTGAAGGAGGCCTAAGGTCCGGCCTACACATGTGGCGTGCATCCAGCCTCCTCTGTTCCTTTGTCCACGCCGGCAGCGAACGCACGTGACGACACACCGTAGCTGTTCCCATGGTTGGACCTGACGCCGTTGAGCTGACGTTTGGGTGCTACAAGGCTGGTCAAGACATAATTACTAAGGCAATCAACACGGTCAGGGAGGGTGAGATCCGGGCCGATAGAAGCCGCTCCCTACACCCAGGACACGTCATACACAGAGATACACCAAGACACATACGAACCACGTGGACACAAACACACGTGTTCCGTAACATAATATATATATATATATATATATATATATATTTTTTTTTCACACTATTCGCCATTTCCCGCATTAGCGAGGTAGCGTTAAGAACAGAGGACTGGGCCTTTGAGGGAATATCCTCATATGGCCCCCTTCTCTGTTCCTTCTTTTGGAAAATTTAAAAAAAAAAAAAATGAGAGGGGAGGATTTCCAGCCCCCCGCTCCCTTCCCTTTTAGTCGCCTTCTACGACATGCAGGGAATACGTGGGAAGTATTCTTTCTCCCCTATATATATTTATCTATTTATCCACTTTGCCCCGTCGCCGTCCCCCGCGCCAGCGAGGCAGCGCAAGGAAACAGACGAAAGAATGGCCCAACCCACCCACACACACATGCATACACATACACGTCCACACACACCACATATACATACCTATACATATCAACGCACACATACATATACACACACAGACATACACACATATACCCACGTACATAATTCACACTATATATATATATATATATATGGGTTATATATATATATATATATATATATATATATATATATATATATATATATATATATATATATATATATATATATATATATATATATATATAGGGAGGTAAATGCAAGAGTTTTGGAAAGAGGGGCAAGTATGAAGTCTGTTGGGGATGAGAGAGCTTGGGAAGTGAGTCAGTTGTTGTTCGCTGATGACACAGCCCTGGTGGCTGATTCATGTGTGAAACTGCAGAAGCTGGTGACTGAGTTTGGTAAAGTGTGTGGAAGAAGAAAGTTAAGAGTAAATGTGAATAAGAGCAAGGTTATTAGGTACAGTAGGGTTGAGGGTCAAGTCAATTGGGAGGTGAGTTTGAATGGAGAAAAACTGGAGGAAGTGAAGTGTTTTAGATATCTGGGAGTGGATCTGGCAGCGGATGGAACCATGGAAGCGGAAGTGGATCATAGGGTGGGGGAGGGGGCGAAAATTCTGGGGGCCTTGAAGAATGTGTGGAAGTCGAGAACATTATCTCGGAAAGCAAAAATGGGTATGTTTGAAGGAATGGTGGTTCCAACAATGTTGTATGGTTGCGAGGCGTGGGCTATGGATAGAGTTGTGCGCAGGAGGATGGATGTGCTGGAAATGAGATGTTTGAGGACAACGTGTGGTGTGAGGTGGTTTGATCGAGTGAGTAACGTGGGGTAAGAGAGATGTGTGGAAATAAAAAGAGCGTGGTTGAGAGAGCAGAAGAGGGTGTTTTGAAGTGGTTGGGGCACATGGAGAGGATGAGTGAGGAAAGATTGACCAAGAGGATGTATGTGTCGGAGGTGGAGGGAACAAGGAGAAGAGGGAGACCAAATTGGAGGTGGAAAGATGGAGTGAAAAAGATTTTGTGTGATCGGGGCCTGAACATGCGGGAGGGTGAAAGGAGGGCAAGGAACAGAGTGAATTGGAGCGATGTGGTATACCGGGGCTGACGTGCTGTCAGTGGATTGAATCAAGGCATGTGAAGCGTCTGGGGTAAACCATGGAAAGCTGTGTAGGTATGTATATTTGCGTGTGTGGACGTATGTATATACATGTGTATGGGGGGGGGGGGTTGGGCCATTTCTTTCGTCTGTTTCCTTGCGCTACCTCGCAAACGCGGGAGACAGCGACAAAGTATAAAAAAAAAAAAAAAATATATATATATATATATATATATATATATATATATATATATATATATATATATATATATATATATATATTATCCCTGGGGATAGGGGAGAAAGAATACTTAACACGTATTCCCTGCGTGTTGTAGAAGGCGATTAAAAGGGGAGGGAGCGGGAGGCTGGAAATCCTCCCCTCTCAATATTTTTTTTTGATTTTCCAAAAGAAGGAACACACATATATATATATATATATATATATATATATATATATATATATATATATATATATATATATATATATCATATATATATATATTATTAAAAAAGGGGGTGACTGTATTGTTGACTGGTTGGTAAGGTTATTTAATGTATGTATGACTCATGGTGAGGTGCCTGAGGATTGGCGGAATGCGTGCATAGTGCCATTGTACAAAGTCAAAGGGGATAAGAGTGAGTGCTCAAATTACAGAGGTATAAGTTTGTTGAGTATTCCTGGTAAATTATATGGGAGGGTATTGATTGAGAGGGTGAAGGCATGTACAGAGCATCAGATTGGGGAAGAGCAGTGCGGTTTCAGAAGTGGTAGAGGATGTGTGGATCAGGTGTTTGCTTTGAAGAATGTATGTGAGAAATACTTAGAAAAGCAAATGGATTTGTATGTAGCATTTATGGATCTGGAGAAAGCATATGATAGAGTTGATAGAGATGCTCTGTGGAAGGTATTAAGAATATATGGTGTGGGAGGCAAGTTGTTAGAAGCAGTGGAAAGTTTTTATCGAGGATGTAAGGCATGTGTACGTGTAGGAAGAGAGGAAAGTGATTGGTTCTCAGTGAATGTAGGTTTGCGGCAGGGGTGTGTGATGTCTCCATGGTTGTTTAATTTGTTTATGGATGGGGTTGTTAGGGAAGTAAATGCAAGAGTCCTGGAAAGAGGGGCAAGTATGAAGTCTGTTGGGGATGAGAGAGCTTGGGAAGTGAGTCAGTTGTTGTTCGCTGATGATACAGCGCTGGTGGCTGATTCATGTGAGAAACTGCAGAAGCTGGTGACTGAGTTTGGTAAAGTGTGTGGAAGAAGAAAGTTAAGAGTAAATGTGAATAAGAGCAAGGTTATTAGGTACAGTAGGGTTGAGGGTCAAGTCAATTGGGAGGTGAGTTTGAATGGAGAGAAACTGGAGGAAGTGAAGTGTTTTAGATATCTGGGAGTGGATCTGTCAGCGGATGGAACCATGGAAGCGGAAGTGGATCATAGGGTGGGGGAGGGGGCGAAAATTTTGCGAGCCTTGAAAAATGTGTGGAAGTCGAGAACATTATCTCGGAAAGCAAAAATGGGTATGTTTGAAGGAATAGTGGTTCCAACAATGTTGTATGGTTGCGAGGCGTGGGCTATGGATAGAGTTGTGCGCAGGAGGATGGATGTGCTGGAAATGAGATGTTTGAGGACAATGTGTGGTGTGAGGTGGTTTGATCGAGTAAGTAACGTAAGGGTAAGAGAGATGTGTGGAAATAAAAAGAGCGTGGTTGAGAGAGCAGAAGAGGGTGTTTTGAAATGGTTTGGGCACATGGAGAGAATGAGTGAGGAAAGATTGACCAAGAGGATATATGTGTCGGAGGTGGAGGGAACGAGGAGAAGAGGGAGACCAAATTGGAGGTGGAAAGATGGAGTGAAAAAGATTTTGTGTGATCGGGGCCTGAACATGCAGGAGGGTGTAAGGAGGGCAAGGAATAGAGTGAATTGGAGCGATGTGGTATACAGGGGTTGACGTGCTGTCAGTGGAGTGAATCAAGGCATGTGAAGCGTCTGGGGTAAACCATGGAAAGCTGTGTAGGTATGTATATTTGCGTGTGTGGACGTGTGTATGTACATGTGAATGGGGGGGGGGGGGGTTGGCCATTTCTTTCGTCTGTTTCTTTGCGCTACCTCGCAAACGCGGGAGACAGCGACAAAGTATAAAAAAAAAAAAAAAAAAAAATATATATATATATATATATATATATATATATATATATATATATATATATATATATATATATATATATATATATATATATATATATATATATATATATATATATATATATATATATATATATGTAGATATATATATTTTTTCCAACTATTCGCCATTTCCCGCGTTAGCGAGCTAGCGTTAAGAACAGAGGATTGGGCCTTTTTTGGAATATCCTCACTTGGCCCCCTCTGTTCCTTCTTTTGGAAAATTAAAAAAAAAACCGAGAGGGGAGGATTTCCAGCCCACGGCTCCCTCCCCTTTTAGTCGCCTTCTACGACACGCAGGAAATACATCGGAAGTATTCTTAATCCCTTATCCCCAGGGATATATATATATATATATATATATATATATATATATATATATATATATATATATATATATATAAATAAGGGCACTTGCATTTATAAGGCTTCGGTATACTTAGCCTAACGTACAAGACAGCGACAAAGTATTAAAAAAAAAAGTATTACATATATATATATATATATATATATATATATATATATATATATATATATATATATATATATATATATATATATATATATATATATATATCTTTCTCTTGACCTCCTGTCTCTTTCTTTTATACATCTCCCTTTCAATTGCATTTTTTCCCTGCAAAAATCGTCCAAATGTCTCTCTCTTCTCTTTCACTAATAATCTTACTTCTTAATCCCACCATTCACTTCCCTTTCTAATCAACCCACCTCCCACTCTTCTCATGCCACAAGCATCTTTTGCGCAATCCATCACTTCTTCCCTAAATACATCCCATTCCTCCCCCACTCCCCTTACTTCCATTGTTCTCACCTTTTTCCATTCTGTACTCAGTCTCTCCTGGTACTTCCTCACATAAGTCTCCTTCCCAAGCTCACTTACTCTCACCACTCTCTTCACCCCAACATTCACTCTTCTTTTCTGAAAACCCATACAAATCTTCACCTTAGCCTCCACAAGATAATGATCAGACATCCCTCCTGTTGCACCTCTCAGCACATTAACATCCAAAAGTCTCTCTTTCGCGCGCCTGTCAATTAATACGTAATCCAATAACGCTCTCTGGCCATCTCTCCTACTTACATACGTATACTTATGTATATCTCGCTTTTTAAACCAAGTATTCCCAATCACCAGGCCTTTTTCAGCACATAACTCTACAAGTTCTTCACATTTTCCATTTACAATACTGAACACCCCATGTATACCAATTATTCCCTCAACTGCCACATTACTCACCCTTGCATTCAAATCACCCACCACTATAACCCGGTCTCGTGCATCAAAACCACTAACACACTCATTCAGCTGCTCCCAAAACACTTGCCTCTCATGATCTTTCTTCTCATGCCCAGGTGCATATGCACCAATAATCACCTATCTCTCTCCATCAACTTTCAGTTTTACCCATATTAATCGAGAATTTACTTTCTTACATTCTATCACATACTCCCACAACTCCTGTTTCAGGAGTACTGCTACTCCTTCCCTTCCTCTTGTCCTCTCACTAACCCCTGACTTTACTCCCAAGACATTCCCAAACCACTCTTCCCCTTTACCCTTGAGCTTCGTTTCACTCAGAGCCAAAACATCCAGGTTCCTTTCCTCAAACATACTACCTATCTCTCCTTTTTTCACATCTTGGTTACATCCACACACATTTAGTCACCCCAGTCTGAGACTTCGAGGAGGATGAGCACTCCCCGCGTGACTCCTTCTTCTGTTTCCCATTTTAGAAAGTTAAAAAAATACAAGGAGGGGAGGATTTCTGCCCCCCGCTCCCGTCCCCTCTAGTCGCCTTCTACGACACGCGAGGAATGCGTGGGAAGTATTCTTTCACCCCTATCCCCAGGGATAATATATATATATATATATATATATACATATATATATATACATATACATACACACGCACATATATACACACACACACACATATATACATATATATACATATGAAAAATGTAAGAAATAATTTAGAAAACTGAAACTTCTAGCTTGAAATGAAATGAAAAAATGAACGTCCAATAATGGTTCAACCTCTGACTATGGAAAAGAGGTGAAAAAGAGGGAAAATGAGAGTTGGGGTGAGAGAGTATCATTAAATTTTAGGTAGAATAAAAAGATGTTCTGGAAGGAGGTAAATAAAGTCCGTAAGACAAAGGAGCAAATGGGAACTTCAGTGAAGGGCGCAAATGGGGAGGTGATAACAAGTAGTGGTGATGTGAGAAGGAGATGGAGTGAGTATTTTGAAGGTTTGTTGAATGTGTTTGATGATAGAGTGGCAGATATAGGGTGTTTTGGTCGAGGTGGTATGCAAAGTGAGAGGGTTAGGGAAAATGATTTGGTAAACAGAGAAGAGGTAGTAAAAGCTTTGCGGAAGATGAAAGCCGGCAAGGCAGCAAGTTTGGATGGTATTGCAGTGGAATCTATTAAAAAAGGGGGGACTGTATTATTGACTGGTTGGTAAGGTTATTTAATGTATGTATGACTCATGGTGAGGTGCCTGAGGATTGGCGGAATGCGTGCATAGTGCCATTGTACAAAGGCAAAGGGGATAAGAGTGAGTGCTCAAATTACAGAGGTATAAGTTTGTTGAGTATTCCAGGTAAATTATATGGGAGGGTATTGATTGAGAGGGTGAAGGCATATACAGAGCATCAGATTGGGGAAGAGCAGTGTGGTTTCAGAAGTGGTAGAGGATGTGTGGATCAGGTGTTTGCTTTGAAGAATGTATGTGAGAAATACTTAGAAAAGCAAATGGATTTGTATGTAGCATTTATGGATCTGGAGAAGGCATATGATAGAGTTGATAGAGATGCTCTGTGGCAGGTACTAAGAATATATGGTGTGGGAGGCAAGTTGTTAGAAGCAGTGAAAAGTTTTTATCGAGGATGTAAGGCATGTGTACGTGTAGGAAGAGAGGAAAGTGATTGGTTCTCAGTGAATGTAGGTTTGCGGCAGGGATGTGTGATGTCTCCATGGTTGTTTAATTTGTTTATGGATGGGGCTGTTAGGGAGGTGAAAGCAAGAGTTTTGGAAAGAGGGGCTAGTATGAAGTCTGTTGGGGATGAGAGAGCTTGGGAAGTGAGTCAGTTGTTGTTCGCTGATGATACAGCGCTGGTGGCTGATTCATGTGAGAAACTGCAGAAGCTGGTGACTGAGTTTGGTAAAGTGTGTGAAAGAAGAAAGTTAAGAGTAAATGTGAATAAGAGCAAGGTTATTAGGTACAGTAGGGTTGAGGGTCAAGTCAATTGGGAGGTAAGTTTGAATGGAGAAAAACTGGAGGAAGTAAAGTGTTTTAGATATCTGGGAGTGGATCTGGCAGCGGATGGAACCATGGAAGCGGAAGCGGATCATAGGGTGGGGGAGGGGGCGAAAATCCTGGGAGCCTTGAAGAATGTGTGGAAGTCGAGAACATTATCTCGGAAAGCAAAAATGGGTATGTTTGAAGGAATAGTGGTTCCAACAATGTTGTATGGTTGCGAGGCGTGGTCTATGGATAGAGTTGTGCGCAGGAGGATGGATGTGCTGGAAATGAGATGTTTGAGGACAATATGTGGTGTGAGGTGGTTTGATCGAGTAAGTAACGTAAGGGTAAGAGAGATGTGTGGAAATAAAAAGAGCGTGGTTGAGAGAGCAGAAGAGGGTGTTTTGAAATGGTTTGGGCACATGGAGAGAATGAGTGAGGAAAGATTGACCAAGAGGATATATGTGTCGGAGGTGGAGGGAACGAGGAGAAGTGGGAGACCAAATTGGAGGTGAAAAGATGGAGTGAAAAAGATTCTGTGTGATCTGGGCCTGAACATGCAGGAGGGTGAAAGGAGGGCAAGGAATCGAGTGAATTGGATCGATTTGGTATATCGGGGTTGACGTGCTGTCAGTGGATTGAATCAGGTCATGTGAAGCGTCTGGGGTAAACCATGGAAAGCTGTGTAGGTATGTATATTTGCGTGTGCGGACGTATGTATATACATGTGTATGGGGGTGGGTTGGGCCATTTCTTTCGTCTGTTTCCTTGCGCTACCTCGCAAAAGCGGGAGACAGCGACAAAGCAGAAAAAAAAAAAAAAAATATATATATATATATATATATATATATATATATATATATATATATATATATATATATATATATATATATATATATATTCATTAATCTATTCATTTTGCTTTGTCACTGTCTCCCGCGTTAGGGAGGTAGCGCAAGGAAACAGACGAAAGAATAGCTCAACCAACCCACAGGCACATGTATATACATACATATCCACACACGCAAACATACATACCTACATCTAAATATATACATACATATACATACATACATCTCAACGTATACGTAAACATACACACACAGACATATACATATATACACATGTACATATTTCATACTGTCTGCCTTCATTTATTCCCATCTCCACCCCACCACATATGAAATTACTTCCCCCTACCCCCTCATCTGCGAGAGGTAGCGCAAGGAAAAGACAACAAAGGCCACATTCGTTCACACTCAGTCTCTAGCTGTCATGTAATAATGCAACAAAACCACAGCTCCCTTTCCACATCCAGGCACCACAGAACTTTCCATGGTTTACCTCATACGCTTCACATGCCTTGTTTCAATCCATTGACAGCACGTCGACCCTGGTATATCAAATCGTTCCAATTCACTCTATTTCTTGCACGCCTTTCACCCTCCTGCATGTTCAGGCCCCGATCACTCAAAATCTTTTTCACTCCATCTTTTCCACCTCCAATTTGGTCTCCCACTTCTCCTCGTTCCCTCCACCTCTGACACATATATCCTCTTGGTCAATCTTTCCTCACTCATTTTCTCCATGTGACCAAACCATTTCAAAACACCCTCTTATGCTCTCTCAACCACATTCTTTTCATTACCACACATCTCTCTTACCCTATTATTACTTATTCGATCAAACCACCTCACACCACATATTGTCCTCAAACATCTCATTTCCAGCACATCCACTCTCCTCCGCACAACTCTAACCATAGCCCACGCCTCGCAACCATATAACATTGTTGAAACCACTATTCCTTCAAACATACCCATTTTTGCTTTTCGAGATAATGTTCTCGACTTCCACACATTCTTCAACGCTCCCAAAACTTTCGCCTTATCCCCCACCCTATGATTCACTTCCGCTTCCATGGTTCCATCTGCTGCCAAATACACTCCCATATATCTAAAACACTTTACTTCCCCAGTTTTTCTCCATTTTGACTTACCTCCCAATTGACTTAACCCTCAACCCTACTCTACCTAATAACCTTGCTCTTATTCACATTTACTTTCAGGTTTCTTCTTCACACACTTTACCATCATTCACCTACTTCTGCAGTTTCTCACATGAATCAGCCACCAGCGCTGTATCATCAGAGAACAACAACTGACTCACTTCCCAAGCTCTCTCATCCACAACAGACTGCATGCTTGCCCCTCTTTCCAAAACTCTTTCATTCACCTCCCTAACAACCCCATCCATAAACAAATTAAAATCCATGGAGACATCACACACCCCTGCCGTAAACCTACATTCACTGAGAACCAATCACTTTCCTCTCTTCCTACACGTACACATGCCTTACATCCTCGATAAAAACTTTTCACTGCTTCTAACAACTTGCCTCCCACACCATATATTCTTAGTACCTGCCACATAGCATCTCTATCAACTCTGTCATATGCTTTCTCCAGGTCCATAAATGCTACATACAAATCTTTTTGCTTTTCTATGTATTTCTCACATACATTCTTCAAAGCAAACACCTGATCCACACATCCTCTACCACTTCTGAAACCACACTGCTCTTCCCCAATCTGATTCTCTGTACATGCTTTCACCCTCTCAAAGAATACCCTCTCATATAATTTACCAGGAATACTCAACAAACTTATACCTCTGTAATTTGAGCACTCACTTTTATCCCCTTTGCCTTTGTACAATGCCGCTATGCAAGCATTCCGCCAATCCTCAGGCACCTCACCATGAGTCATACATACATTAAATAACCTCACCAACCAGTTTACAATACAGTCACCCCCTTTTTGATAAATTCCACTGCAATACCATCCAAGCCTTGCCGGCTTTCATCTTTCGCAAATTTTTTACTACCTCTTCTCTATTTACCAAATCATTCTCCTTAACCCTCTCACTTTGCGCACCACCTCGACCAAAACATCCTATATTTGCCACTCTATCATCAAACACATTCAACAAACCCTCAAAATACTCACTCCATCTCCTTCTCACATCACCACTACTTGTTATCACCTCCCCATTTGCGCCCTTCACTGAAGTTCCCATTTGCTCCATTGTCTTACGCACTTTATTTACCTCCTGCCAGAACATCTTTTTATTCTCCCTAAAATTTAATGATACTCTCTCACCCCAACTCACATTTGCCCTCTTTTTCACCTCTTGCACCTTTCTCTTGACCTCCTGTCTCTTTCTTTTATACATCTCCCACTCAACTGCATTTTTTCCCTGCAAAAATCGTCCAAATGCCTCTCTCTTCTCTTTCACTAATAATCTTACTTCTTCATCCCACCACTCACTACCCTTTCTACTCAACCCACCTCCCACTCTTCTCATGCCACAAGCATCTTTTGCGCAATCCATCACTGATTCCCTAAATACATCCCATTCCTCCTCCACTCCCCTTACTTCCATTGTTCTCACCTTTTTCCATTCTGTACTCAGTCTCTCCTGGTACTTCCTCACACAAGTCTCCTTCCCAAGCTCACTTACTCTCACCACCCTCTTCACCCCAACATTCACTATTCTTTTCTGAAAAACCATACAAATCTTCACCTTAGCCTCCACAAGATAGTGATCAGACATCCCTCCAGTTGCACCTCTCAGCACATTAACATCCAAAAGTCTCTCTTTAGCACGCCCATCAATTTACACGTAATCCAATAACGCTCTCTGACAATCTCTCCTACTTACATACGTATACTTATGTATATCTCTCTTTTTAAACCAGGTATCCACAATCACCAGTCTTTTTTCGGCACATAAATCTACAAGCTCTTCACCATTTCCATTTACAACACTGAACACCCCATGTACACCAATTATTCCCTCAACTGCGACAATACTCACCTTTGCATTCAAATCACCCATCAATATAATCCGGTCTCGTGCATGAAAGCTACTAACACACTCACTAAGCTGCTCCCAAAACACTTGCCTCTCATGATCTTTCTTCTCATGCCCAGTTGCATATGCACCAATAATAACCCAGCTCCATCAACTTTCAGTTTTGCCTATATCAATTTAGAGTTTCTTTTCTTACACTCGATCACATAATCCCGGAATGCGTGCATAGTGCCATTGTACAAAGGCAAAGGGGAAGGCATATGATAGAGTTGATAGAGGTGCTCTGTGGAAGGTATTAAGAATATATGGTGTGGGAGGCAAGTTGTTAGAAGCAGTGAAAAGTTTTTATCGAGGATGTAAGGCATGTGTACGAGTAGGAAGAGAGGAAAGTGATTGGTTCTAAGTGAATGTAGGTTTGCGGCAGGGGTGTGTGATGTCCCCATGGTTGTTTAATTTGTTTATGGATGGGGTTGTTAGGGAGGTGAATGCAAGAGTTTTGGAAAGAGGGGCAAGTTTACAGTCTGTTGTGGATGAGAGAGCTTGGGAAGTGAGTCAGTTGTTGTTCGCTGATGATACAGCGCTGGTGGCTGATTCATGTGAGAAACTGCAGAAGCTGGCGACTGAGTTTGGTAAAGTGTGTGAAAGAAGAAAGTTAAGAGTAAATGTGAATAAGAGCAAGGTTATTAGGTACAGTGGGGGTGAGGGTCAAGTCAATTGGGAGGTAAGTTTGAATGGAGAAAAACTGGAGGAAGTAAAGTGTTTTAGATATCTGGGAGTGGATCTGGCAGCGGATGGAAACATGGAAGCGGAAGTGAATCATAGGGTGGTGGAGGGGGCGAAAATCCTGGGAGCCTTGAAGAATGTGTGGAAGTCGAGAACATTATCTCGGAAAGCAAAAATGGGTATGTTTGAAGAAATAGTGGTTCCAACAATGCTGTATGGTTGCGAGGAGTGGGCTATGGATAGAGTTGTGCGCAGGGGGGTGGATGTGCTGGAAATGAGATGTTTGAGGACAATGTGTGGTGTGAGGTGGTTTGATCGAGTAAGTAATGTAAGGGTAAGAGAGATGTGTGGAACTAAAAAGAGCGTGGTTGAGAGAGCAGAAGAGGGTGTTTTGAAATGGTTTGGGCACATGGAGAGAATGAGTGAGGAACCCTTACATTACTTACTCGATCAAACCACCTCACACCACATATTGTCCTCAAACATCTCATTTCCAGCACATCCACCCTCCTGCGCACAACTCTATCCACAGCCCACGCCTCGCAACCATACAACATTGTTGGAACCACTATTCCTTCAAACATACCCATTTTTGCTTTCCGAGATAATGTTCTCGACTTCCACACATTCTTCAAGGCTCCCAGAATTTTCGCCCCCTCCACCAACCTATGATTCACTTCCGCCTCCATGGTTCTATCCGCTGCCAGATCCACTCCCAGATGTCTATAATACTTTACTTCCTCCAGTTATTCTCCATTCAAACTTACCTCCCAATTGACTTGACCTTCAACCCTACTGTACCTAATGACCTTGCTCTTATTCACATTTACTCTTAACTTTCTTCTTTCACACACTTTACCAAACTCAGTCGCCAGCTTCTGCAGTTTCTCACATGAATCAGCCACCAGCGCTGTATCATCAGCGAACAACAACTGACTCACTTCCCAAGCTCTCTCATCCACAACAGACTGTAAACATGCCCCTCTTTCCAAAACTCTTGCATTCACCTCCCAAACAACCCCATCCATAAACAAATTAAACAACCATGGGGACATCACACACCCCTGCCGCAAACCTATATTCACTTAGAACCAATCACTTTCCTCTCTCCCTACTCGTACACATGCCTTACATCCTCGATAAAAACTTTTCACTGCTTCTAACAACTTGCCTCCCACACCATATATTCTTAATACCTTCCACAGAGCACCTCTATCAACTCTATCATATGCCTTCCCCTTTGCCTTTGTACAATGGCACTATGCACGCATTCCGCCAATCCTCAGGCACCTCACCATGAGTCATACATACATTAAATAACCTTACCAACCAGTCAACAATACAGTCACCCCCTTTTTTAATAGATTCCACTGAAATACCATCCAAACCTGCTGCCTTGCCGGCTTTCATCTTCCGCAAAGCTTTTACTACCTCTTCTCTGTTTACCAAATCATTTTCCCAAACCCTCTCACTTTGCACACCACCTCGACCAAGACACCCTATATCTCTCACTCTATCATCAAACACATTCAATAAACCTTCAAAATACTCACTCCATCTCCTTTTCACATCACCACTACTTGTTATCACTTCCCCATTAGCGCCATTCACTGAAGTTCCCATTTGCTCCCTTGTCTTACGCACTTTATTTACCTCCTTGCAGAACATCTTTTTATTCTCCCTAAAATTTAATGAAGCTCTCTCACCCCAACTCTCATTTGCCCTCTTTTTCACCTCTTGCACCTTTCTCTTGACCTCCTGTCTCTTTCTTTCATACATCTCCCACTCAATTGCATTTTTTCCCTGAAAAAATCGTCCAAATGCCTCTCTTTTCTCTTTCACTAATAATCTTACTTCTTCATCCCACCACTCACTACCCTTTCTAATCAACCCACCTCCCACGCTTCTCATGCCACAAGCATCTTTTGCGCACTCCATCACTGATTCCCTAAATACATCCCATTCCTCTCCCACTCCCCTTACTTCCATTATTCTCACCTTTTTCCATTCTGTACTCAGTCTTTCCTGGTACTTCCTCACCTAAGTCTCCTTCCCAAGCTCACATACTCTCACCACCCTCTTCACCCCAACATTCACTCTTCTTTTCTGAAAAACCATACAAATCTTCACCTTAGCCTCCACAAGATAGTGATCAGACATCCCTCCAGTTGCACCTCTCAGCACATTAACATCCAAAAGTCTCTCTTTAGCACGCCTATCAATTTACACGTAATCCAATAACGCTATCTGGCCATCTCTCCTACTTACATAAGTATACTTATGTATATCTCGCTTTTTAAACCAGGTATTCCCAATCACCAGTCCTTTTCAGCACAAATCTACAAGCTCTTCACCATTTCCATTTACAACACTGAACACCCCATGTATACCAATTATTCCCTCAACTGCCACATTACTCACCTTTGCATTCAAATCACCCATCACTATAACCCGGTCTTGTGCATCAAAACCACTAACACACTCATTCAGCTGCTCCCAAAACACTTGCCTCTTATGATCTTTCTTCTCATGCCCAGGTGCATATGTACCAATAATCACCCATCTCTCTCCATCAACTTTCAGTTTTACCCATATTAATCGAGAATTTACTTTTTTACATTCTATCACATACTCCCACAACTCCCGTTTCAGGAGTTCTTTTACTCCTTCCCTTGCTCTTGTCCTCTCACTAACCCCTGACTTTACTCCCAAGACATTCCCAAACCACTCTTCCCCTTTACCCTTGAGCTTCGTTTCACTCAGAGCCAAAACATCCAGGTTCCTTTCCTCAAACATACTACCTATCTCTCCTTTTTTCACATCTTGGTTACATCCACACACATTAAGGCACCTGAATCTGAGTGTACGAGGAGGATGAGCACTTTTTAGAAAGTTAAAATACAAGGAGGGGAAGATTTCTGGCCCCCCGCTCCCGTCCTCTCTAGTCTCCTTCTACCACACGTGAGGAATGCGTGGGAAGTATTCTTTCATCCCTATCCCCAGGGATAATATATATATATATATATATATATATATATATATATATATATATATATATATATATATATATATATATATATATATATATATATAAATGGCCCAACCCCCCCATACACATGTACATACACACGTCCACACACGCAAATATACACACCTACACAGCTTTCCATGGTTCACCCCAGACGCTTCACATGCCTTGATTCAATCCACTGACAGCACGTCAACCCCTGTATACCACATCGCTCCAATTCACTCTATTCCTTGCCCTCCTTTCACCATCCTGCATGTTCAGGCCCCGATCACACAAAATCCTTTTCACTCCATCTTTCCACCTCCAATTTGGTCTCCCTCTTCTCCTCGTTCCCTCCACCTCCGACACATATATCCTCTTGGTCAATCTTTCCTCACTCATTCTCTCCATGTGCCCAAACCATTTCAAAACACCCTCTTCTGCTCTCTCAACCACGCTCTTTTTATTTCCACACATCTCTCTTACCCTTACGTTACTTACTCGATCAAACCACCTCACACCACACATTGTCCTCAAACATCTCATTTCCAGCACATCCATCCTCCTGCGCACAACTCTATCCATAGCCCACGCCTCGCAACCATACAACATTGTTGGAACCACTATTCCTTCAAACATACCCATTTTTGCTTTCCGAGATAATGTTCTCGACTTCCACACATTTTTCAAGGCTCCCAAAATTTTCGCCCCCTCCCCCACCCTATGATCCACTTCCGCTTCCATGGTTCCATCCGCTGACAGATCCACTCCCAGATATCTAAAACACTTCACTTCCTCCAGTTTTTCACCATTCAAACTCACCTCCCAATTGACTTGACCCTCAACCCTACTGTACCTAATAACCTTGCTCTTATTGACATTTACTCTTAACTTTCTTCTTCCACACACTTTACCAAACTCCGTCACCAGCTTCTGCAGTTTCTCACATGAATCCGCCACCAGCGCTGTATCATCAGCGAACAACAACTGACTCACTTCCAAGCTCTCTCATCCCCAACAGACTTCATACTTGCCCCTCTTTCCAAAACTCTTGCATTTACCTCCCTAACAACCCCATCCATAAACAAATTAAACAACCATGGAGACATCACACACCCCTGCCGCAAACCTACATTCACTGAGAACCAATCACTTTCCTCTCTTCCTACACGTACACATGCCTTACATCCTCGATAAAAACTTTTCACTGCTTCTAACAACTTGCCTCCCACACCATATATTCTTAATACCTTCCACAGAGCATCTCTATCAACTCTATCATATGCCTTCTCCAGATCCATAAATGCTACATACAAATCCATTTGCTTTTCTAAGTATTTCTCACATACATTCTTCAAAGCAAACACCTGATCCACACATCCTCTACCACTTCTGAAACCACACTGCTCTTCCCCAATCTGATGCTCTGTACATGCCTTCACCCTCTCAATCAATACCCTCCCATATAATTTACAAGGAATACTCAACAAACTTATACCTCTGTAATTTGAGCACTCACTCTTATCCCCTTTGCCTTTGTACAATGGCACTATACAAGCATTCCGCCAATCCTCACGCACCTCAATAAATATATATATATATATATACACACACATATATATATATATATATATACATTATAAAATGTAAGAAATAATTTAGAAAACTGAAACTTCTTGCTTGAAATGAAATGAAAAATGAATGTCGCATAATGGTTCAACCTCTGGCTATGGAAAAGGGATATGTATAATTTATTTACACAAACGTCAATAGTAGTTTTCCTCAATTTAACCACTGTATCATACTGCCTGGTCCACTTCTCTTATCATGAAACTGGAATATTGGCTTATGATGTTTCTCAATATATATATATATATATATATATATATATATATATATATATATATATATATATATATATATATATATATATATATATATATATATATATATATATATATATATATATATATATATATATATGTGGCAGTTGAGGGAATAATTGGCATACATGGGGTGTTCAGTGTTGTAAATGGAAATGGTGAAGAGCTTGTAGATTTATGTGCTGAAAAAGGACTGATGATTGGGAATACCTGGTTTAAAAAGCGAGATATACATAAGTATACTTATGTAAGTAGGAGAGATGGCCAGAGAGCGTTATTGGATTACGTGTTAATTGACAGGCGTGCGAAAGAGAGACTTTTGGATGTTAATGTGCTGAGAGGTGCAACTGGAGGGATGTCTGATCATTATCTTGTGGAGGCTAAGGTGAAGATTTGTATGGGTTTTCAGAAAAGAAGAGTGAATGTTGGGGTGAAGAGGGTGGTGAGAGTAAGTGAGCTTGGGAAGGAGACTTGTGTGAGGAAGTACCAGAAGAGACTGAGTACAGAATGGAAAAAGGTGAGAACAATAGAAGTAAGGGGAGTGGGGGAGGAATGGGATGTATTTAGGGAATCAGTGATGGATTGCGCAAAAGATGCTTGTGGCATGAGAAGAGTGGGAGGTGGGTTGATTAGAAAGGGTAGTGAGTGGTGGGATGAAGAAGTAAGAGTATTAGTGAAAGAGAAGAGAGAGGCATTTGGACGATTTTTGCAGGGGAAAAATGCAATTGAGTGGGAGATGTATAAAAGAAAGAGACAGGAGGTCAAGAGAAAGGTGCAAGAGGTGAAAAAAGAGGGCAAATGAGAGTTGGGGTGAGAGAGTATCATTAAATTTTAGGGAGAATAAAAAGATGTTCTGGAAGGAGGTAAATAAAGTGCGTAAGACAAGGGAGCAAATGGGAACTTCAGTGAAGGGCGCAAATGGGGAGGTGATAACAAGTAGTGGTGATGTGAGAAGGAGATGGAGTGAGTATTTTGAAGGTTTGTTGAATGTGTTTGATGATAGAGTGGCAGATATAGGGTGTTTTGGTCGAGGTGGTGTGCAAAGTGAGAGGGTTAGGGAAAATGATTTGGTAAACAGAGAAGAGGTAGTAAAAGCTTTGCGGAAGATGAAAGCCGGCAAGGCAGCAGGTTTGGATGGTATTGCAGTGGAATTTATTAAAAAAGGGGGTGGCTGTATTGTTGACTGGTTGGTAAGGTTATTTAATGTATGTATGACTCATGGTGAGGTGCCTGAGGATGGCGGAATGCGTGCATAGTGCCATTGTACAAAGGCAAAGGGGATAAGAGTGAGTGTTCAAATTACAGAGGTATAAGTTTGTTGAGTATTCCTGGTAAATTATATGGGAGGGTATTGACTGAGAGGGTGAAGGCAGGTACAGAGCATCAGATTGGGGAAGAGCAGTGTGGTTTCAGAAGTGGTAGAGGATGTGTGGATCAGGTGTTTGCTTTGAAGAATGTATGTGAGAAATACTTAGAAAAGCAAATGGATTTGTATGTAGCATTTATGGATCTGGAGAAGGCATATGATAGAGTTGATAGAGATGCTCTGTGGAAGGTATTAAGAATATATGGTGTGGGAGGCAAGTTGTTAGAAGCAGTGAAAAGTTTTTATCGAGGATGTAAGGCATGTGTACGTGTAGGAAGAGAGGAAAGTGATTGGTTCTCAGTGAATGTAGGTTTGCGGCAGGGGTGTGTGATGTCTCCATGGTTGTTTAATTTGTTTATGGATGGGGTTGTTAGGGAGGTGAATGCAAGAGTTTTGGAAAGAGGGGCAAGTATGAAGTCTGTTGGGGATGAGAGAGCTTGGGAAGTGAGTCAGTTGTTGTTCGCTGATGATACAGCGCTGGTGGCTGATTCATGTGAGAAACTGCAGAAGCTGGTGACTGAGTTTGGTAAAGTGTGTGGAAGAAGAAAGTTAAGAGTAAATGTGAATAAGAGCAAGGTTATTAGGTACAGTAGGGTTGAGGGTCAAGTCAATTGGGAGGTGAGTTTGAATGGAGAAAAACTGGAGGAAGTGAAGTGTTTTAGATATCTGGGAGTGGATCTGGCAGCGGATGGAACCATGGAAACGGAAGTGGATCATAGGGTGGGGGAGGGGGCGAAAATTCTGGGAGCCTTGAAGAATGTGTGGAAGTCGAGAACATTATCTCGGAAAGCAAAAATGGGTATGTTTGAAGGAATAGTGGTTCCAACAATGTTGTATGGTTGCGAGGTGTGGGCTATGGATAGAGTTGTGCGCAGGAGGATGGATGTGCTGGAAATGAGATGTTTGAGGACAATGTGTGGTGTGAGGTGGTTTGATCGAGTAAGTAACGTAAGGGTAAGAGAGATGTGTGGAAATAAAAAGAGCGTGGTTGAGAGAGCAGAAGAGGGTGTTTTGAAATGGTTTGGGCACATGGAGAGAATGAGTGAGGAAAGATTGACCAAGAGGATATATGTGTCGGAGGTGGAGGGAACGAGGAGAAGAGGGAGACCAAATTGGAGGTGGAAAGATGGAGTGAAAAATATTTTGTGTGATCGGGGCCTGAACATACAGGAGGGTGAAAGGAGGGCAAGGAATAGAGTGAATTGGAGCGATGTGGTATACCGGGGTAGACGTGCTGTCAGTGGATTGAATCAAGGCATGTGGGGCGTCCGGGGTAAACCATGGAAAGCTGTGTAGGTATGTATATTTGCGTGTGTGGACGTGTGTATGTACATGTGTATGGGGGGGGTTGGGCCATTTCTTTCGTCTGTTTCCTTGCGCTACCTCGCAAACGCGGGAGACAGCGACAAAGTATAAAAAAAAAAAAAAAAATATATATATATATATATATATATATATATATATATATATATATATATATATATATATATATATATATATATATATATATATATATATATATATATATATATATATATATATATATATATATATATATATATATATATATATATATATATATATATATATATATATATATATATATATATATATATATATATATATATATATATATATATATATATATATATATATATATATATATATATATATATATATATATATATATATATATATATATATATATATATATATATATATATATATATATACATATATATATATATATATATATATATATATATATATATATATATATATATATATATATATATATATATATATATATATATATATATATATATGTATATATATATATATATATATATATATATATATATACATATATATATATATATATATATATATATATATATATATATATATATATATATATATATATATATATATATATATATATATACACCCACTTGTATTCCGTTTCCCGTTAGCGAAGTAGCACCAGGAGTAGACGAAGAAAAGGTTGGTCTCATTCGTAGGCATCCTTTCCCTGTGTGTCATTGCAACGCACCGAAACCAAGCCCCCTATCTATGAATAAGATCCAAAAACCGTTTTGTTGGTTCCCCAGGCTGTTTGATATACCCTGGTTCAGTTCATTGACAACACGTCTTATACCAAATCAATCCTATTCAGTCTATCCTGTGTACGCTGTTCACCTTCCTGCATCTTCAGGCTCGACCACCTAAAATTTTATTAACTCTTGACTTCCATTTTCAGTTTGATCTTCCCCTTCTCCTTCCCTCTTTCACTTCTAACACATACTTCCTCCTGTGAAGCTCTCGCCATCCATTCCCTCAATTTGTCCAAATGATTTAATCAAACCTTCAACTCCCTCGACTACTTTCTTCGTATTACCTCTCTCTCTCTCTCTCTCTCTCTCTCTCTCTCTCTCTCTCTCTCTCTCTCTCTCTCTCTCTCTCTCTCTCTCTCTCTCTCTCTCTCTCTCTCTCTCTCTCTCTCTCTCTCTCTTGTATTACTTTTGGCCCTTGTGTTACTCTCTCTCTTGTGTTACTTTTGACCCAGGGGTTGGGGAGGGGGAGGGGGGAGTATTTTTTCTTCGTAATCTGTGCGTGTCGTAGAATACGACTAACTAAGAGGAGTTGGGGGCTATTCCAAACTCCCTCCCCCTCCTTGTATTTCAGTTTCTAAAAGCTGCAAGGATGAAGGAACCAAGCGAAGAGTGCTCATCCTCCTTGAAGGCTTTTGTCTTGGATAACAGTGTGATGGTATATAACTCAGGTGAGAAGAAAGGATATATAGGCTGAATGCTTAAGTAAAAGCACCTGGATGCTCTAGCTCTTAAGTGAAACATAGAGCCGAGGTAAAAGGGGAGAATAGTTTGGCAATGTCTTAGGAGTAAAGTTATGGGTGGTGTAAGGGCTCATGAGCTATTGATATGGGTAGAAATGAAAAAGGGTTGCAAGGTATGGGTGATTATTACTGCTTATGTAACTGGCAATGAAAAGGAAAATTATGTGAGATTCAGTCCGGTCTCCCCCTTCACCTTAACTTTTTCCTTCACTCACTATCTTACACACAGACGCCAGCTTCTGCAGTTTCTCATTTGCTTCTTCCACCAGAGCTGTGTCAACAGTAAACAGTAGAAGACTCGCCTCCCAGACCTCTCTCGCACCCCAGCAGACTGCAAACAAGCACATTTCTCTAAAATCCTTGCTCCTCACTCACCATCAGTCACTCTCCTCTCTTTCTAATTATACACACGTTATATCTTCTTTATAGACGCACCTTATTGATTCTATTTGCTTTCCTCCCACACAATACATACTTGTAACATCCTTCACATATCGTATGTTTTCCCTAGATCCACAAATGTCTCAACAAATCAACTAACTAACTAACTACATATTGATTCCGAAAAAATAGGCAGCCTGTATGCTTATAAACTACTGCGGAAAATTAAGAAATTATATCATGAAAAATGTAAAGAAATAAGTGACTTACAGAGTGATTTAGTGGAATTAGGTAAGACGTCTTCCCACTGAAGGGGCGATGGTGGAGCAAATTACGTAACAATTGCGCCTAACTTTCTCATTATTCAATCCTTGGGTCGCAGGTATTTGGTAGCAGATGACAGGCAGAGAGTAAATATCTTCCTCGGACGTGCTAGTCACTCAAACTCCTCACCTTTATATGGAGCGTGATACATGTAATATTTCTATGTGTATTTTTACCATGCACCAACAACGCTGTAGTTAAGTATGAGATATGAGTGCGTGTGAACCAAGTGTGTGCATGATGCTGGGGTAGAGTTATCATTACAGCATCTTCCCTACACTTGCCACGGTACCGATCTCCCTCACATGAATGTTATTGTGAAAGGTAAAATATTTCTGAATATAATCATATAAATTACTTAATAAGATTTTATAAAGAAACAAGCGCAACAGAAAGAGAAACAATTCATTGCCACGACTTCCTTTCTTAACCAGAGGTGTCAGATGCGTCATTTACAACCCATCATCAGCTCTCACTGAACAATGTAGCTTTTGAATGCTAATCTAAGAATTTCTTTCCTAAATGTTATGGTAGACTTACAAGGCTTCTCCAGCTTCACTGTGACTCTGAAGTTACACCTTCGTTTTCCTCTGGTTCTCTCTGGTTTGTCTGAAGATGCCCTCAGTTTCATCATTTCTCAGTCGCTTTTCACAAATGAAGTATTCTCCTTTATGATTCACATCATAGATTTTCATCATTAGAAAGATAACTTCAGAAAGAAATGTAGTCTTTATTTCATTTTTTCGACTATATTTCTTTTTTTATCATTTTAAGTCACCAGCTTTGACCAAAGATTTCGCAACACTAATTTTTGTTGAGCATCTCCACATGTGGGTCACTTTTTGTCTTTATGATCTTGTTAGTCATTCTTCTCCTTGGAATGAGATGAATTGTTCCAGACTCACTGAATGACTCTAATGAGATAAATTTGGCCAGAGTTGACAGCTTCGTTATCAATAAGAGGAAAAACTTGTAGACGACAAAAAGTGCTATAATGAGAAACGAACATTTGCCGACAAAATAATAGCACCGATGATATCTTTTCATCCTCTTTCAAAATTAGCAACGCTGCCAGCCAACACTGCCGAGCTGAGCAGTGATTTCTGCAGTTTTACTTAAAACAAAAGAGGAAAAGCTGCCTGAAAGTAATTATTAGTGTTAGGCCACCTGAATTCCTGCCCTGAACAACTACAGCATAATCCCCCTGAGACATGGTCAGTACACGTCGGGAACATGTAACTATATTACAGTTTTCTTTCTGGCTTTAGATATTTACAGTAGAAATAAAACGTCTCGGGACATCAAACAACTTCTCGCTGGTAAATCGAGATATAATGATAATGTTTTGAACAGGTAAAATGATCGCAAGTATTCCATATGTATCGAGTGAAATACTAGTAGAAAAATGGTTCATATGTGTTTTAAGCGCGAGCTGGAACGTGGTAAACACGTGAACAAGACACAAAGTACGTGTCCGTGTGTTAGGGGAGATGGAAATATCTTAGAAATGCATGCTTGATCTAGCCCCCACATGGAACGTGCACACATGATGAGACGTGAGGAGACGGGAGAGAAACATACAATCATGCTGAACACTCTCACAAACATCAACATTCAGGAATATAACATCAGATGTTTGTGTTACAGAATGGTTGTGCAGCTGCAGGTTTGTGGCGGAACTGCTAGACCTCTGCCCCACCCCAAGGCAACCCTGGGGGAGAACTGCTGACCCAGATGAAGTTCTTTTATATCTTTCTGTATCTTTTTCTTTAGGAGGTGTTGCTTATGATATCATTTTCTTCTTTTTCCTCTGTTGTCTGCACGTTGCTTGTCGCGTACTTCTTTATCGTTTTCTTTTGTTGTATATTCTTATAGTTATCACACCTTTTCATTATTTTTGTGGCATTTTTGGACTGATCGGTTATTTGTAAAGTGGAACTTAAGGTTCAGACGTCCACTACTCCTGGCTGTAAGACGGTTATGGTGTACCTGGGGATCCCCTAGTTGGCTGACGTCATTAACACGTCACTGCTGGGTGACTGTCGTGAGGTTCACTCCTGGATAAAAACATGGATGTGTGCCAGGGCGGCAAGTGACATTGCTATTAGGGCAAAGGTTGCCAGTGCCGCCAAAATCTGAGTTGACAATGACATCAGTGCCAGGAAGGCCAGTGCTATTACTGCTAGTGCCAAGGGTGCTGGTGCAGAGAGTGTAAGCTGGTCTACCAAACGTGTCTTAGAAATTGTCTCTGACAGTGGAAAAGAATGTTCGAGCCATGAACAAGTTTCACTGAAGACAAAGGCATTCAGAAAAGACATAAGTTTACCGAAGACAGACCAACCTAAGTGCTGTTCACATAATCATTTGACCCCTATCGTCCATAGACATAGGGCTCAGGTGGCCCGCTCAGCAATGAACCAGATAACAAGGACATATTTTGGCTGCAGATAACATCGTTGCTCCTCTGAGTATCTCCCCACCTCATCGCAATAGCCGTCCCCTGGCAGACAGCAGAACCAAGATTCACTATCATCTTTTAACTAGTGTTTTTCGCCCAGAACATTCATTCATTGGTCCTGCATTCCCTCTTCGAGAGGATTGTGCGAATCTTGCATTTCCAAATGATCCATGAGGTGAAATCAGGATCTGCTGGCTTAGCACTGTCCCCAGGGCACATCACCTACACCCTGCTGCGGCAAGAATCAGGGTGACATCCTCGTCAGTCGGCTTTGTCTACATCCCAAAGGACCAGCAAGATCCTCTCCCTGTCTCTGGAATAATTCGAAACTGATCACCGGACTATGAAATACCCAGAATACTTTGTCACTCAACACCCCGCGGAACTAGACCACGAGCGAGTCAAGCAACAACTAACAGAAGTTCACTCCGTCAGGAAGTTCTTACATAACGGTGTTCCCATCAACAGGCTGGTTGTGGTGTAGAGTGTTCCCAAGCCTCTCTCTCTCTCTCTCTCTCTCTCTCTCTCTCTCTCTCTCTCTCTCTCTCTCTCTCTCTCTCTCTCTCTCTCTCTCTCTCTCTCTCTCTCTCTCTCTCTCTCTCTCTCTCCCCGAGTGATGAGGCACTCCCCTCACCCCTTCCTGCTACAGGTGTTTGGTCATGTTTCGAGATCCTGCTCCACCCTGGAGGAATGTGTGTGGTGTGCAGGCCAGCATGACTCCCGCCCCTGTCAACACAGGCCTGACCAGCTAAGCCGGACCCAAGGACCGTGTGAGCTGGTTCCGGGCAGTGCTGTGGTTGCTGTAAGAAAGGACTGTCCAGTCTGGCATTGATGTGCCAAACTGAGACCGTCCTCCATATCTGGACCAGCCATCCCACCTCTATACCATCGGTTCATCCATCTCACTCAGCCTCTCAGCACGATGCAACACTTGTCACGGAAATTCAGGCTCTCTAAATGAGAATAGAAATGTTGCAGGAAGGAATTTACAGAATTCTCATCGCCCGCCACCTATATGATCCCATCTATGACGCCCCATCTACCACCTCCTCTCCCATTCCTACACCGTCATCATTCTCTGCATCTGATGATACTTCACATGTGCTTAGTGGAGCCAGTGATCAAGCCTTACCGCCCAGCAACGTCACCTACCACACAAGTTCTGCAACTCATTTCCATCATAACTGTGAACCTTAGAGAGCACGAGCCCTTGGCGCACAACACACGCCCATAACCAGTCCCGCAGACCTGCTGATACAGACATTTCAACAATCTAAGACCGACATAATGGATATGATATCGTCCACCCGAACATCCAGATACAAGTCAGCACAACAGAAACAAGATAATCGGTAAGAGTGCTCCAGCTCAGCCACAATTAGCGGACGCTCTCACCTAACAGGTTAAGTGAGCTGGACGTCAAGGACAACCTGCAATACACACAAAATTAGACGGAATCAAGTATATTCTACGTAGGTATAGTCACTTAGAACGTGCATACCATACGGGATAAAATGAACTATTTTACAAACTTAGTTATCATCTCATTTCATGATTGTTTCTTATTGTATGATCGGGAGAATCGAAATCCCTCCAGACATACCTGGGTATATAGTCTACAGTAACGGGTGATAAATGGTCTCGCTACATACATCGAGTTATCCATCCACCATCATTGAGCAAGAACACAGAAGGACTAAAACATCGCTTCTCCCTTCAGCTGTGAGGTCGGATTATTCACAACTGCAACGTATGTATCAGGTCTCGACACTTGTGAGTGACCACGCCTTGTAAATAAAAGCATTTTGTACTTTAGAGACTTAAATGCCAGTAATCCAGGATGAGCATCTTCACAGGGCGCAGCCCCAAATGTTACCAGCTTAACTATTCTGTGGAGTTCTCTTCACTGTATAACTGCACCTCCTGGCCTTACTCGGTGGCATAGCGAAAGAGTGGACCATTTTTCCATAGATAACCTCATAAACATCAACTTTGTTCCTCACTTGCTGCTCTCCCTTGCCTTAGATCACGTGGTCGTTATAGCCAAGCACACGTACTCAGTGCATCAGCCGCCACCACATAAGCGCCTCTGCTACAATATACCAACGAAAATACGTAACTTACATCAACAGATGGATCAATGCAATTCCAAGCACAGACCTGAGGTCCTGCGAGAGTAAGACTCTCTCTCCCCACAGGATGAATACCGTTAGGTAGGTAGGTAGGTAGGTAATAGCTCTACCTACGCCAACCTGGCCACAGATACCTAAACCTTCTACAAGCATAGCATTGACCATATTCATATGAATTGAACAGTTCAGCCACAATAGTGGCTTTTTAAGGAAAGATTAATCAACCGCCAATGTCTAGCCGCTGAAGTTTCTGAAATCTACAAATAAGGTCCCATAAACTGAAATTTTAGGAATTATCTTGTCGCACTTGACAACCTGGTCAACGTGCAAAGGGACGCGTAGGATGATTTCACCATCTCCTTCAGTTGAGAAATTTCCCCTGCCACTGTGTGGGGATATACCAACTGCATATCAGAGATCATTTCTAACACTAATGCACCAGTCTTCCTTGAAATGACCGAAAGAATAGTTCTGGAGTCCTCACAGTTGCTCCACCTCAGGTACGACATACACCAGCACAAAATGATCAACGTCAGCGCCGTATTAGAGTTTCTAAACACAGGAGGAGGAGGAATTGATGCCAATCAACGATTAGGAGCTTCGTTAAGCTCTCCTTAGGGGTTAAGCCATCTCCCTCGGTGAAAACATCATCACTCACTGGACGCTGAGCCTCTTTGCAAAGGTTCAAGGGATCCCCATCTTAGATTCTACAACCTTTTCCTACTAAGGCTTGGAAAAGTAGCATCATTGTTCCTAGTCCTAAGCACCACTCAGCGGAGTAAAGGCCTAACTCCCTTACTTCTTGCTTTTCCAAGGTGATGGAGAGGATCCTATTCAACTGCCTACTCTATTTCATCAGAAAGCGACACTTGCCAGATCTCTATGGGTTCCCAACTGGCGGAAATATCTATCAGTGCGTCGCAAGATTTTACCCAGCGCGTCTTTCGACTCGGTGGTCTACCTTTATCGACCACAGACACTCCAAAATGTTCGTTAAGGGTGCGCTAACCTCCTCAGGATCGTTCTACCCTGGGACGCCACAAGAGGGAGTGCTGAGCCCCTTTCTGCTCAAAGTCCTGATGCATAATGATTCCTACAACCTCTGGACATTTGCTC
>NC_092255.1:9715089-9762589 GCF_036320965.1 Panulirus ornatus | reverse complement strand
ACAGTCACCCCCTTTTTAATAAATTCCACTGCAATATTATCCAAACCTTCTGCCTTGCCGGCTTTCATCTTTCGCAAAGCTTTTACTACCTCTTCTCCGTTTACCAAATCATTCTTCCTAACCCTCATACTTCGCACACCACCTCGACCAAAACACCCTATATCAGCAAGTCTATCATCTAACACATTCAAGAAACCTTCAAAATACTCACTCCATCTCCTTCTCACATCACCACTACTTGTTATCACCTCCCCATTAGCCCCTTCACCAATGTTCCCATTTGTTTTCTTGTCTTACGCACTTATTTACCTCCTTCGAAAACATCCATTTATTTTCCCTAAAATTTGATGATAATCTCTCACGCCTGCTCTCATTTGCCCTCCTTTTCACCTCTTGCACCTTTATTTTGACCTCCTGCCTCTTTCTTTTACACATCTCCCACTCATTTCCACTATTTCCCTGCAAAGCTCTTCCAAATGCCTCTCTCTTCTTTTTCACTGATAATCTTACTTATTCATCCCACCACTCACTACCCTTTCTAATCTGCCCACCTCCCACGCTTCTCATATCACAAGCATCTTTTGTGTAAGCCATCACTGCTTCCCTTAATACATCCCATTCCTCTCTCACTCCCCATACGTCCTTTGCTCACCTTTTTCCATTCTGCAATCAATCTCTCCCGGTACTTTCTCACACAAGTCTCCTTCCCAAGCCCACTTACTATCACCACTCTCTTCATCCAAACATTCTCTCTTCTTTTCTGAAAACCTCTACAAATCTTCACTTTCGCCTCCACAAGATAATGATCAGACATCCCTATAGTTGCACATCTCAGCACAGAAGTCTCTCTTTGCGTGCGCCTATTAATTAACACGCAATCCAATAACGCTCTCTGGCCATCTCTACTACTTGCATATGTATACTTATGTACATCTCTCTCTTTAAACCAAGTATTCCTAATCACCAATCCTTTTTCTGCACACAAATCTACAAGGTCTTCACCATTTTCATTTACAACACTGAGCACCCCATGTACACCAATTATTCCCTCAACTGCCACATTACTCACCTTTGCATTCAAATCACCCATCACTATAAACCTCTCTCGTGCATCAAAACTACCAACACACTCACTCAGCTGCTCCCAAAACACTTGCCTCTAATGATCTTTCTTCTCATGGCCAGGTGCATATGCACCAATAGTCACCTATCTCTCCATCCACTTTCAGTTTTACCCATGTCATTCTAGAGTTTACTTTCTTACACTCCCACCACTCCTGTTTCAGGAGTAGTGCTACTCCTTCCCTTGCTCTTGTCCTCTCACCAACCCTTGACTTTATTCCCAAAACATTCCCAAACCACTCTTCCCCTTTACCCTTGAGCTTCGTTTCACTGAGAGCCAAAACATCCAGGTTCCTTTCCTCAAACATACTACTTATCTCTCCTTTTTTCTCATCTTGGTTACATCCACACACATTTAGACATCCCAATCTGAGCCTTCGAGGAGGATGAGCACTCCCCGCGGGACTCCTTCTTGTGTTTCCCCTTTTAGAAAGTTAAAATACATGGATGGGAGGGTTTCTAGCCCTCCGGTCCCGTCCCCTTTAATCGCCTTCTACGACACTTGAGGAATGCGTGGGAAGTATTCTTTCTTCCCTATCCCCAGGGATGATTATTATCATTATCATTATTATCATCATCATTATTATTATTATCATTATTATCATCATCATTATTACTATCATTATTATTATCATTATCATTATCATTATTACTAATATTATTATTATCATTATTATTGTTGTTGTTGTTGTTGTTGTTGTCATTATTATCATTGTTAATATTTTCACTACCATTACTGTCATCAATGTTATCATTAACATTCTTACTATTACTATCGTCATTTTCACAAACTCCTTCAAATTGAGGCGCCAGCCACGGCAATTTCTCACTTGAATCTGCCACCAGAGCTGTGTCATCAGCAACAACTGACTCACTTCTCAGCCCACCAGCCCCTACAGACTGCGTGCCTGTCCATCTCTCCATGACTCTTGCATTTACCTGCTTCACCTTCCCATCCATGATCATATTAAACAGTCATGGAGGGCATCTAAGAACATCAAGCACCATTTCTTACGTATCAGTTCTAGGAGATACACTTTCCTAAACTTATAGCTTGACATCAGATTACCAAGGAAAGTCTAATTGCAACATCTTAGAAATACTAAAATAGAAAGGCTTATCATCCCCGTCTTCTCGTTTTCTGTCAAGGCAGTTATTGTAGCCACATTATGTTGCCTCAGGTATTTAATGACTCATGTGTTTATACTTTAGACACGTCAAGGTCACCTACCCTAATGACATATTTCATATAATTACATTTAAGAAATGAAAAGCTTGTATTTTGATGGATATTTAAAGTGGGTTGTAACTGTGATACTTTGAAAATGGTTTTGTCTGGGAGTACGAGGCTGAGAGACAGACAAGAGACTCTACACGGGTCTCCCCACAAGAGACTCTACACGGGTCTCCCCACAAGAGACTCTACACGAGTCTCCCCACAAGAGACTCTATACAAGTCTCCCCTGAAAGCACCAGGTTTAAGCTGTGACGTGCGGTCATTATTCACGACCCGTGTACAACACTCCTTACAGCTGTGTCTTGCTCAGCTGTGACTACAACGACAAGTTAGGTTCCAACACGTAACAAGAATACGCCCAGTTAGCAGCTTTTATAACATCAACACGCCCACCTCTCGCAGCGGTACATCACGCTTCTGCAAGAGCGAGTCACCTCCAGCTGACCCCACACCCCGCTGACGGATGACCTGGAGTCCTGGCCGACTACCCCCACGGTATGTGTCCTCCTCACATACTCTCTCGTGTCCCAGGAGTCATGTCTCACATGTTAACCTTTACCCTCCTACTTTCATGTAATACATTATGCATCCAGGCATAGAGGAAGCTACTGTAGAGTGTCTAGAATAGAACTCTCCAGACCTGTCTCTCTCTTGATCTGAGAGAGAGAGAGAGAGAGAGAGAGAGAGAGAGAGAGAGAGAGAGAGAGAGAGAGAGAGAGAGAGAGAGAGAGAGAGAGAGAGAGAAAATGTTTATTATGGTCAGGCTTCAGTATACTGGGCCTATCCATCACTTGCTGACAATCAACATGTATAACTGTCCCGCCCAATCATGTTAATTATTGACACTGTTCACATTTAGCGCCTCCCTAAACCGTAGCTAAAATCGCTAACTTTTAACGTAATCTGCATTTTTTCTTAAGTGGTCAATTGCTTTAGAAAAATCTTTCCTTAGTTCATCTCTATATGCGATATTACACTGGATCCATTATCAGAATTTCTCTCTTTAGTTTCACTTCAAGTAGCATATCAGCATCGAATTATCTTGAATGGGGAAAAAATGGTTCTTTTATATGTTGTGTGGAGACTAAAGGTAACATAAGTAAGGCTTTCAAAGCACACGACACAACATTACAATATTTCTTGATTACCAGATTATCTTTTACTGCAGTCATTTCACCAGTTTCACTTACACTTTCTCCTTGCACAAAAAATCGTAGGTTTCATTCTCTTTTCATATTCTTTCTATATAGCCCACACTTTCTCACTAGCATGATCACCTTCGGTCGCTAATCAGTTTCTTACCGCTCAGAGATTGTTTGTGCTGCCACCGTCGCCCAGTGGGAAGGGCGGGATGATAAGTGGCTGGATAATACAAGGTGGAGTGTGTTCTGAATGGAAGACCCTCATTAGATATCATGGTCTGAGGAACTCTGTTGGTGACAAGGGAAGAGTCGGGAAAGTTGTTGGCTTTCGTCGCTGAACAGCTCTAAAAGAGTGAAGAGGGAGATGACTGGGTATCTAAAGGCAGCCGCTGCATGAAGATGAGAGACATGAGTGAGTAGGTTTATGTGAGAGCGGAATATGAATATTAATGTTATGTGTGCGGGACATTGCTTCAAGGATGACTAATACCTATTGTTATTCTTAGAATTTCTTGAACGTCCTCCATTAATACGTCAAAGGGAATCATGTGAACATTACATACCAAGTCTGATTCCTATGATTGAAAGTCCTTTGATTTTAGATAAACTGGAGGAGGAACAACTCTATCATATCACTGGGCCATCTCGTGATCTGTGGTTCGATTATGTTTAAGTTATATATATAGTGTTTGTTATGCATTATAGCTTGAGCTAACAAGTGACATGCTATATCCAATAGTCATGAATAAGTATCACATGTACGTCATTCCAGTGCATAACCAGAAATATGACATCGGACCCGCAACTTATCTAAAGGATTATGTAGAATTCTACGACTATCACGTCCACCATAAGCAAACTAAACACTGATGGTTGTTTGATACCTGACGAACCCCAGCCAGTTGGCAGAGATGGCAACCCTTGAACTGACAATAAGAAGGAAAGATACCAAACTATGGATGAAAATTATAAAGAAAAGTTTTCATAAGCCGCTACTTTTAAAAAGTAGGGGTCCAGGATTCTAATGAATCAGACTCTGCTGAGACTTAACACAGCGTGGGGAATCATCCATTGAGTAACCTGAAGCTTGGTTTATCTGTAATGTAGTTTGTAGATGAGTGTCTACGGTACATTAAACCTCTTCCTGAATATAAGAATGGTAGGGAAATCGAGGTCTTCCAGAGCTGAAATGCAGTGCCCTAACATTTGTTAAGTGATGAAGTCTTTCACAAGAGAAGATATTTTCTGGGCACTGTTTTTGCTGTCGCTGACTGTCTCGCCCACATAATGAAAGGATTACTTCAGTCTCAGATAATAAACACTTATCACTTGGAGGATTCACATAGCTTTTCCTTGTTTGAAGTTTATGTTGCGTTTACTGTAAGTTACCTCTGGCGAGAAAGAGAATGTGTGAGCAGAAACTAAATATTATGCTTGATTATTACTTAAAGATCTTTTATTTTTTGTTGGGGAGCTGATCTTAAAGTAAATACTATTGATGTGGAAGATTGCTGTTAGATGCGTCGGTTTTCATGATTCTGGTGTCTGGAATATCAAAGGCTTTTGTTTTCTGGAAGTTACGAACTTCAGATAATATAGAATATTTGAAATAGTGCAAAACTTGTAGCCATATATTGACGTACCACTTAAAGCCATGCTTTGATGCACCAGTTAATAGCTAGGCATTGATAAACTAGTTGGTTTTGCAGTTGATATGTGGTCATGGAGACTGATCACATTCTCAAGGAAACTTGCCTGAGACTCTTAAGGATCTGGAAAGTCTTCAATGTTGAATCCTTGAAAGTAATCAGATGTTTCTCTGCTGCTTGCTGTTCTTAACCAAGATCTAAATTCCCCATCCTCCTCTCGAAAAATGAGAAAAAAAAATAGGGAGGATAAAACATTCCAAGATGATTCCAGATATTTATAGTAATAAGAGACTGTCATTGCATCTTTAATATACCATATACCTGGTGTATCATACATATTCTGGCATAATGACTAATAGTTACTGAAAACATTAGCGTCAACAGCAGAAGCGAAATGCAAATTTGGAAGTTGATGATGAGAATGTGTGAAAGATATGAAGTGTTACTGGCCTCTGATAGCACGGCAGTTGTAGTCTTTTTTTATCCTTATTTAAGTGATGATAACCAGAATCATAGTAATGCAGTAAGATTGAGTTTTCATATATTACCAAAATCTGTAAAAGTGTTCCGGCCTGAGTTTGTTCATAACACTCAGTCAAATTTGGATAATTGGTATAAGAAAGTCATGTGAGGATCATGTACACAATGTACCTGACCAACGAGGTTGATGAGGGAACTTGAGCATGTGAGCCTCGATCTCCTCCTTGTTGGTAAGAGCAGCAGTGAGACGGTTCATGACCAAACTCTGAAGACAGGCGAGTTCATGTAATGTTCATCTTTCTTTATAATAAATTGTCCTGCCACGTTTATTCTATCAAGTACAAAACTAAAGAACAGACATCTAACCTCCTGCTGAGTGTCAAGAGTGAGATGGAAAAAGCTGCTTCAATAAAGTAGACAGTGAGCCTTGTGTCAGGCGAAGTAGTCACCTCAGAAGACGTGACCGATCACCAGGTGTTATCCTTCATGTATGTCCCATCATTCATCAACATAACTTTACCTGCCTCACTGTCTCGTGCTTGTCTGCCTCAAGTTTCTCTATGTCGTCCCCAAATATTCCTATGATCCCTTATTAGTTTTATCGCGTATTCCCAAGACAACCATGTATAGCTATGATTTTCTATGTTACCTAGTTAGTCATCTTTCCTTTGCTTCAGTGTACTTCTAGTGTTCCGGAACTGTGTGTATATTCCAGGCTGTCTTTCCACTATATATTCACTTTGTGTGTCTGAATATTTATGTTCACATTGAATTCAAGGCTGACTTCATTATGAATTCAAATGTCTCATTATGTAACATTCATGTACAAGAGAAATGTCTTTGAAAACGAAGCTTGACAAGTATAGCAGGCTTGCATAACCCTAAGAGAGACCCTTTCAAGCCCATCTTTTTGAAGAGTGGAGGTTTCTAAGAGAAAGAGAGAGAGAGAGAGAGAGAGAGAGAGAGAGAGAGAGAGAGAGAGAGAGAGAGAGAGAGAGAGAGAGAGAGAGAGAGAGAGAGAGATTTCACAAACTGGTAAAAACCCTAAGGAATTTTGGAAATACGTTAGAAGTAAGAAGAAACATATTATACAACTGGCCCACGAGCAAATGAAAATGGCACCTTAACTAATGTCAGTGGATCTATGACCTCACATTTAATCACGCATTTTGGTTCAGTCTTGATTATCGAAACCTAGTCTGATATACCATACGCATGGACGCCAAAAATGAATAGTTGGTATCAAAAAGTATTGACTATTATTCAAATATTTGATTAATGAGGTAAGCTGAATCCCAACAAGTTATTTGGTTTGGCGAAACACCCCCACCCTTCCTCCTCCTCCTCACCCAGGACGTTGAAGAAGTTAGCTGGCAAATCTTCCTGATCACCAAATTATTCAATAAATCACTGAAAGAAGAGAAAGTCCCAAGAGACTGGGCAACTCCAATTTTCTAAATAAAAACATGTATATACTTTGTAGGGTAACTGTCATAATTCTTTAATGTGATTTGTAATAACTAGGACTCCAATATGCCCTCAGATATTATATACCGAGACTTTCGTAAAGCCTGGGTGAAATTAAAGCATAAGAAATCAAATCTGGTTGTAAACAGCAGACTGACTGGCTCCTGGATAGGGGAGAACGTGCGGTATTAAACACTGAGGTATATGACCGGTTTCACGTGATGAGAGAAGTGCCACAAAGCTCAGGCCGGGGATCCATGCTTTTCATCACCTACATTAACGACCTGGAGACAGAATTCCCTAACAGAATCTCAAAGTATGCAGAGGCACGAAATTAATGAAAGACTGTCTGAACTTTCCAAAGGATTTGTGATGAAATGACCAGAGATATGACAAATGGGTTTATACGTTGACAATTGCAAAACGGTACAGATTGGCGCTAAAAGTGTAATTCATGAATGCTAGTTGTTTGGTAAACCATTATTAGAAGTAAAGAAGAAAAAGACCTTGAACTGGCTATCAGTAATGACCTAAGATACGGAGGGTAACCTGGAGCTGATTGTAATAATGCCAACAGGATGTTAAGATTCACAGCTAGAAATGAATGTGGTAGTCTTTATAATGCCTAATTCAGACCTCACATGGAATACGGTGCTCAATTCTGGTCACTAAACATGATTAAAGATGAAGAAAAACAGAAATGTTTTATGACAAAAGACTTAAGAACCTAAAACTATTTTCTCCCAATATCTGGAGAGATCTAGCAGATGTGAAATGCTAAGCGACTCTGTCAACATAACATGTGGAAATGTCTTCACTTTAAAGACATTCAAATGGCCAGAAATAAGGTATGGATATTAAAGGAGGGAGATGCAATAGCAACGTAAGCAAAGGCTTTTTAGGTTTAGAGTTGTAGAGCCCATGAATCAACTACTTACAGGCGTAGGAAAATGCAGATTGTCACTACTGTCAAATCAAGGCTAAAGAAATACTTCAGCGATATCTGTTACAGGTAAATGATCATTTCTCTAGAAGAAATGACTAATATTGTTTTCCTTTACCAGAGTTTATCTACCAGTTTGTAAAGCTGGTAGAGAACTTTTCCAGTCCACGCTCTCCTATAAAATGTTCGCGGCAGTATATTTTTCCCATACTATTTGGTTTTCCTCATCTTTTCCTCAGCAGCAGTTGAGCAAGAAGGAGAGGTGGGTAGAGAGGCCTGTTTCTACCACAAGTTTGGTCGAGTAATCAGATAACGTCATCATGGACCATCGTTTTCTGTTACTTGTCTTTTTCAGATATCCTTATACTCTCTCTCTCTCTCTCTCTCTCTCTCTCTCTCTCTCTCTCTCTCTCTCTCTCTCTCTCTCTCTCTCTCTCTCTCTCTCTCTCTCTCTCTCGTTTTCTTTCTTAAGGGCTACTGGCCTTTATTATACTCTATAAAGCAAATATGAAAATGAAAACAATAAAGTGCTATACTGGAACGCAAAACTAACAGATGATCTCTCTTAAAATAAGCATATAAGACTGTGGTCAGTTAAGAAAGAAAAAAATAATTAACAACTTAATCAAACCCCGAACTTGATACAGGATATATTGCCATGTCCTCGTCCGACATACAACTTTAGAGGGAAATGTTTCAAAGCGTCACAATAATACGGTACACAAGAAACATTTTAGCCACAAGTTACCACCATCATGTTATCGGACACACACTTTTATTCTTTACAGTAGTAAATTGGGCTGTTCCTACGGTATATATCTCTTATCTTTACGAGTCTCAGGGTCACGTGAGCGATACTATGAAACCCAGTGCGGTGGTAATTCTGATACCCAGACTCGCCTATCACTATGTTCTTGTCTGTGTGTTATAACTACATCTTGCATGTTGAAGAATCTACACATCCCCTCCCCCCAACTCCGTCTCTCTTTAAAGCTAAATGTTGAATAGTTGTTCTGTTCTGCGCTCCCAGTAGATTCTCCTTCCTCCATCCTCATATAAACTAAATTTCCCTCCATCACCATAATAGATATGAGTCCCTTCATCCCCATAGCAAACATGGCTCCCTCCGTCACCACAACAGACCAGGTTTCCTCCATCATCACAACAGATATGGTTTCCTTCCCCATCACAGCAAAAATGGACGTCTTAATCACTACAACAAAAATGGTCCTCCATCACTACAACAGACAGGATATCCTCCATCACTACAACAGATATGGCTCCCTTCATCACCACAAAAGACTTGGTTACCTCCATTATCATAACATTCACATGTTTCCTCCATCATCATAGTAATTATGGTCCTGATGGTTTCTTCCATCACTATAACAGACAAGGTTCCTTCCTTAGTCACAATATACATGGTTTCCTCCATCACCGCGACTGACACAGTTCCCCCTCATCACGTAAACAGATACGGTACCCCATCATCTCAACACATGATGCTCCCCTTATCACTACAAGACGAAGTTCCCTCCAATCCTCTGGCGGCCATGATTCTCTTCATTTTCAAGTGACATGGCTCCCGACCCTGTGATCACCACATGCCTTATAAACTATGGTTCCATCATTAACTACGACAGACTTTGTCTCTCTGTCGCCAAATTAAAAATAGTTCTCTTCATTACCACAACAGCTGCAGTTCCCTCCGTCAGTTAAGTAATCGAGGTTTCCATCACCACAAGACATGATTCTTCCCATCACCAGCACAAATAAGGTTCCTTCTCTCACCACGACGGATAGGATCACCAACACAGCCACAATTTGCTTCGTCAAGGCAAAATTCCTGGTTTTCCTCATCATTACAGTTTACATAACTCCTTCCACCACAGTGCCAACCTTAGCTTCCTCCTCCGCCTCAATTATAACAATTCCTCATCACAACCATTATATTGGTTGTGTCTATCGTGTCATTAGTTACGACTCATGTTATGAAAACCTCGTGAGCCCTGACATCTTCTGCAGTGGAGGAAAAATTAGTGTTAATGTGAGGTCAACTAACTTTGCCCATCAGAATCGAGCAACTTCCACACTTTGGCCGCTTTGGGTACGATGCCATGTTCCAGTTCGAGCATGTTCCACCTCGGGGATTTCACTCCTTAGTGTACCTGAGATGGACAATGAATTTCAAATGGTAATTTTTCGGGAGTCCTCAGACCTGAGCTCCCTTGAAAAATACTTTTAATGCTCAAACATATCCTGCTTATCTTGATGAATGAGAATACCTCGACCTAATTTCCAGATGACAAATAAATCTCTATTTTCAATAATTTCTATGTCACTAATTTCTAAATCGGTGCTTTGAGAGGGCGCTTGTGCTTCATAAATTTTTCATTGTGAAAGTTGAGGTAATCCGCTCTCCAGACTTTCGTACAATGTTTGGAAACTATGGAATTCATTAGAGGCAAGATTATCTGAGTCTTCTATGATATCCTCTAACGTTGATCTAGCCTTCTACCGTGAAGTATGTGAGAAGGAGCAAGATGATTAAGATATTTAACCTCATTGTCTATGTACGTATGTGAGAGGAGGCATTCAGCCTCATATAAAGCACATGCCTGCACGTCTTATGAAATTTGTCTTGTCAACAGATAACAGATAACCCTCGTGAGTCCTTTACAGAAACCACTTATCGGAAAGGGTCAAGGTGGGATGAAATTCCATTCAGTTTCGTGACTTGCAAGATGGGTTTTGATTAAATGATGATCATAAAAATCTTTGAAAAATTAAGTTGTCGCTCTGAAGTAGTTGTCGTTGGCTGAAATTATGGATTTTGGACATGAATACCAGGCAACAGATCTTTTGAACAGGTACATAGATTATTATTATTATTATTTTTTTATTTTACTTTGTCGCTGTCTCCCGCGTTACCGAGGTAGCACAAGGAAACAGACGAAAGAATGGCCCAACCTACCCACATACACATGTATATACATACACGTCCACACACGCAAATATACATACCTATACATCTTAACGTATACAAATATATATACCCACACAGACATATACATATATACACATGTACCTTTTTCATACTGTCTGCCTTTATACATTCCCATCGCCACCCCGCCAAATATGAAATAACAACACCTTCCCCCCGCATGTGCGCGAGGTAGCGCTAAGAAACGACAACAAAGGCCACATTCGTTCACACCCAGTCTCTAGCTGTCATGTATAATGCACTGAAACCACAGCTCCCTTTCCACATCCGGGCCCCACAGAACTTTCCATGGTTTATCCTAGACGCTTCACATGCCCTGGTTCAATCCATTGACAGCATGTCGACCCCGGTATACCACATCGTTCCAATTAACTCTATTCCTTGCACGCCTTTCAGCCTCCTGCATTTCTAGGCCCCGATCACTCAAAATCTTTTTCACTCAATCTTTCCACCTCCAATTTGGTCTCCCACTTCTCGTTCCCTCCACCTCTGACACATATATCCTCTTGGTCAATCTTTCCTCACTCATTCTCTCCATGTAACCAAACCATTTCAAAACAACCTCTTCTGCTCTCTCAACCACACTCTTTTTATTACCACACATCTCTCCTACCCTATAATTACTTACTCGATCAAACCACCTCCCACCACATATTATCCTCAAACATCTCATTTCCAGCACATCCACCCTCCTCCGCACAACTCCATCTATAGCTCACGCCTCACAACCATATGAAATTGTTGGAACCACTACTCCTTCAAACATACCCATTGTTGCTTTCCGAGATAATGTTCTCGACTTCCACACATTCTTCAACGCTCCCAGAACTTTCGCTCCCTCCCCCACCCTATGATTCACTTCCGCTTCCATGGTTCCATCTGCTACCAGATCCACTCCCAAATATCTAAAACACTTCACTTCCTCCAGTTTTTCTCCATTCAAACTTACCTCCCAGTTGACTTGTCCCTGAACCCTACTGTAACTAATAATCTTGTTCTTATTCACATTTACTCTCAGCTTTCTTCTTTCACACACTTTACCAAACTCAGTCACCAGCTTCTGCAGTTTCTTACACGAATCAGCCACCAGCGCTGTATCATCAGCGAACAACAATTGACTCACTTCCCAAGCTCTCTTATCCACAACAGACTGCATACTTGCCCCTGTTTCCAAAACCCTTGCATTCACCTCCCTAACAACCCCAACCATAAACAAATTAAACAACCATGGAGACATCACACACCCCTGCTGCAAACCAACGTTCATTGAGAACCAATCACTTTCCTCTCTTCCTACATGTACACATGCCTTACATCCTCGATAAAAACTTTTCACTGCTTCTAACAACTTGCCCCCCACACCATATATTCTTAATACCTTCCACAGAGCATCTCTATCAACTCCATCATATGTCTTCTCCAGATCCATAAATGCTACATACAAATCCATTTGCTTTTCTAAGTATTTCTCACATACATTCTTCAAAGGAAACACCTGATCCATACATCCTGTACCATTTCTGAAATACATAAACATGTGTTGGCAAATAGATCTCTCTATTCAAGATACAGCTAACTTAGCGCGTAAGACTGCAAATGTCACAAGGTAGCTTAGAATATCCTGGGCACATCATTATCCGTGATAGTAATGGTAAAGGTGATGCCACTGGAACAGTCGATTTCAGATTTGTGAAAGGGTTCGATTTTGGTGACATGTTTACTAGGCAAAGAAGGGAACCTGAAAGTTTCAGAGATTTTTCCACGATGATTTTACGAAGTGGATTTGATCAGTCGTCGGCCTATTTTCTTTAATGTTGAAAGCTACAGTCGCGAACAAAAGTCCACATCAAGACCGGGCCTTAATTGGAATATAGAGAGAATAATGAAAGAGAGAAAGAAAGAACAAGGGAAAGTATTTACAAATTCAGGAGGAAGTGAAAAATCGATCTTTTAGAATGGGCAGGTCATGGTAATTGGGAAAGACATGGCCCAGAAGGAAGAATGCTCCAAAGCTACAAAGTGTGGGGAAAGAAGTGGTTATCAAAGCGGCCCACCCTTGCGTTACTAAATGCCACACAGTAATCATGTGACGCAGTAACTTGCTGAGTATCGCTTGGTCTAACGAGTCATGCTGGCAAGCAAGCAGCCAGCCCTCGAGAGCAAAAACCAAAGTAATTTCTATAATAGAGGGAAAGTAAACCAATATTGCGGAGTAGGCAGGTGGGTCAAGCTTGGAAATTAGCCTGGGACAGCTCATAAGTCGGGCCGCTTTCGGCTCAACTCTGTTGAGTAAGGATGCAGAACTAGAACCATCCTAGATGGGAGAGCAGTACTCCAAACAAGGATGAATCAATTCCTTGTATAAACGAAGCAACTGCTCAGAAGAGAAGAAGTTTTTACATCTAAAGAGGATACCTAGTTCTTTAGAGACAGAATCATCTTCTCCAGTAATATGGGGATTCCAAGAAAGAGTGAAAGTTACAGTAATACCAAGTATGTTCACTGCTTCAAAACGTGGAATTACAGAACCATCAAAGGAGAGATGAGAGTTGTGAGAAGTAGAAAATGGATCTTGGGGGTATTAATCTTAACGAGATGTTCGTCTACCCCACTGAGATATCCTGTCGAAATCTGAGTTTATTGAGGAAGTTGTGTCAAGACAAAATGCTGATCGAGTGAGAGAAGAAGGAGCAAAATTGAAATGTGGATGAATGCAGAGCTGAGTCGTCAGCGTATGAGCGCATTTGATTATTTGTGGAGGAGAGGAAATCGTTGAAAACAGAGAAAAATCTGTATGGGACAGGAGAGAGTCTTGGGCCCCACGGTTGATGGAGAATAAAAGGGGGGAGGGCTAAACCATCAACAACCACAGATATAAATCAATCGAAGAGGAAGCTAGATCTGAATGAGTAAAGTGAGGGATGGGAGCAAAAAGAGGAGAGCATGGAGATGAGACCCCGATGCTACACCTTGTCAAAAGCCTTAGATATGCTAAAGACGACTCCCCAAAATTTTTCAAGGAAGATGACCAGACTTTAGTAAGATAGGAAAGAGCATCACCAGTGGATCTCGCCTTGCCGAAGCCATACTGGTGATCAAAGAAAAGACTGATTTTCGAGGTGTCTAAGAATATGAGAATTGAGAAATGATTCAAAGACTTTCGAAAAGCGATCGAACAATAGTTAGAGGGGTCAAAATGGTCACCTTTTTAGGGATGGGATGTCAATGCATGCTTCCAAGAAGAAGGAAAAGTTTTGGTTTTTAAACAGAAACGAAACAGACGAACAAGCAAAGGTAATGTTAGAGGCACACTCTTTCAGTACACGGGGATGGATGCCATCAGGACCATAATCCTTGCTTGTCCAGAGAGGGAAGCACTTTTCGGATAGCCCAAAAAGAGATTACGGGAAGAGGCATAGGAATAGTAAGAGGAGCATCAGAGGGTGAAAGAATGCTAGAATCATTCAAGGTGGAGTTAGAAGAGATCGGAAAACCAAAGAGGGTTGCTTTGTTCAAAGCATAGACTTATGTAGTACCGTCAGAACGGAAAAGTGAAGGAAAGGTAAATTCCAAAAAGACTTATCAGTGAATGACGAGAAGTTATTACAATTTCTTTGAATAAAGGAACGCTACACCTCACGGATAACATGCTTGCAGTGACTATGGGCAATGATAAAAGTTGAATGGGAGTCAGAGGAGGGAGACTTTTCCTAAGCCCAATATGCCTGATCCCATGCCTGAATGGCCTCAGAACAGGAACGGTTGAACCATGGATTAGACGAAGAGAACGTCTTGGAGGATGAGATAAATACTTCCATTCTCACTAGAATAACATCTGCTATGCGTTTGGAATTGGCACAAGCATCACCACATAAGAGACAGTAATTTACCCACGGAAAGTCGGAAAAGGAGTTACCTAAGTTTCTGCTATTCACTTTTGTTGTGGTGCTAATATCTATGCTTAAAAGATGCCACTGGAGGGGGAGGTGCCGTTAGAATAGATACATTAATGAGACTGTGATCAGATGAGCCAATCTGGGTGCGATATTCTATACTTACAGTGGGATGGGAGCCATTATTGTTCACCGAGGGAAGTTAATATGTGTCAGCTCAATGTGTAACGCTCTGAAATTAATGTTTCCTCTGATTAAAGCTGTGAGCCACGATATACGTGGGCGCATCATGAGAAATTTTCTTCTAGCTATCAATCCACTTTAGTGTGGCCACACCTAAGCTATATTAGATTGGTATCACGTTCAAAGCACACGATTGTGCAGTCCAGCACTTTGCTCAGAGGAGGGATTTTAAGCTGCCGAATATCTACTTTTAAGAAGTCAAACACTTCTCTGTGATGCTTATGTTGAACACTTCGCATCCAATAATTTGGGCATCTTTGAAGTTCAGTATTCGACTTCATTGTCTAAAAAAATGATAATAGAGTTATTCTATCTAAAATCTTATTAAAAAGAATTCAAGCTCTTATCAAATGTGAATAAAGATGAGTTTGCAGGAGGTCCATCTACTGCTGTGGTTACACCGATGTTAAATTTAAAGACGGTTTTTTCTGGTGGATGCCACTTTGGTTGACAAAGCCAGTAGAGTCCCGTAAACCAATATTCACGTTCATGACAAACATTTCCAGCTGTGCTCCAAAACAGAAATTCATCTAGATATGATCAAGATGACATACGAAGGAAGTGAAACTTAGACGATATGTCACGAATATATGCATTCTTGTTTCTGAAGACTTCATGTACATCCGTTGGAGGACGGCTCCTCTACCTAACGAAAGGAATTTTCTTTTAACACCGATGACCTTGAGTGTGTTGAAAAGGCCACATGAGCTCAAACTTGAATTACAGTTACTAAGCTCTAACTGAGGGAGAGCGCGGTCATACATAAGTGCTACAAGTGTTATTGAAGCGCCAAGTTAGCTATGACGGTAAGTCGAGAGAAAAGCAACAGCATCTCCGAACTTCAGGAAGGATGGAAGGAAGGTAGCGATGTTTTGTCTGAACTCAGGTGTAATCTCCAGGCTTCTCGGATAAACATCTTTCATTAATACCTAATTCCAGGTGACAACAAGACTAATGGGTCGAGCACACATGAGACCAATGACAGTAATATCCTCGGGATCAGGGCACCATGAACCTTAAAGAAGGAGGTTTCAAACTTAACCTGCCACATAGATCATGTGTCAGGAACTTCATCACGAGGGAAATTTTACTTGGCTTTTTTCTGAATATAGACATCACTAGAAACTAATATTTTAACTATCTATTTCAGCATTGTGCTAATCTGCCTCTGAGTTTTCATTAACGTGATAGGCTATCACACTGGACAGTTGTCTCTTGAAAACTACATACGTCATTATTCAAGCTCGTGATTTCTTTGTGGGAATTCAAGTGTGTGTCTAAAGAAGTTTGTAGTAACAGTGGCTTAATGTGTAAGACAAATAGCACAGACTTTAATAAGCATGTGATGAGCTGAGACATTTTATGAAATAAATGCCATACCAGAGAAAGCGTAAGAAACCTATCACATTCCTGAAAAGCTAATCTTAAAGAAGGTTTTGTTGATGACTATATCGTATGCAGTTTATTAATTGATATGTCCTAAAATCCATCAGGAGGTTTACTAACTTGTCGGTAAGTCAATGACCTGTTATGAGACAATGATTCAGTGACGGACTATAACCTCTTTTTTTGGCACTGCAGTTGAACACACTGCTTAATAGGATGTTGCTCTGTCCTGAACTGCATCATATGGAGGCGAGAATGATCTGTCTGGGAAGTATTGATTACCTTTTTACCGAATTTGTTTAGTGATCGATTTGGGGTAAGTTCAAATTCGTACATCCCCCTGCTCTTGACTGCAGGTTTTTTGTGATATTCTTTCGATAACCTAAGGACATGAGACATTTGCTTGGCGGTGATGGGCTCTTATCTTCAATGTTAACCCAACCCAGCATCAAATTCCTTCAAATTTTGCAGTAACTAGATAAGTCTGGTGGAGTGAATTATCTCAGGGTCAAACGTATCCAGGACCCAAAGTTTGTGTACTGATACTGATATCAGTACCACATCAGCGGCTGTAGAAGCTTCTTCAGAGCACATTCTTACCATAATGTTAATCTAGATATCTCCTGGTTTTATGAGTCGTCATCTGAAATGTGACCAAAGATTAAGTAAAAACTCGAACTCCTGCATAACCTATGGTTTTGTTTCCTGCTGACACCCGTGATTATCTTATCAAAGTTCTTCGCCAATCACTATGTTTGTGTCCTACTTAAGTGCTTGTGAGCTGTGGGTACATCAGGTTGCTACACTGCCTGCAAGGTCTTCGTGAGTTCGGAAAGTAAGTTGATAATCAAGAATAATGGATTATAGCTTCTTCCGACTGTTTCCCAGGCAGGCCAAAGAACGCACCACTTCATGCGTAACTCCATGCATCTAGGAAGCCAAAAACTGCCAGTTAGGTCGTGGTGGCTACTTTTGGATCTACCTTGTTGACCCTCCGTAACAAAGGTATGATATTTCCCTTAATGGAAGAACATTTTTGATGTTAATCCATTTGTTTTGTTGAAAATCTGCACAGTCGCAGGCGGCATGATCTTAGGTTTGGTGACCAAGTGTCCCTGAACGGACATAACTGAGCGGTCTCCGTTTTTACCTTTTCACTGTAAGAGGAGGCAGTTTTTTTTTTCTCCTGTAAGCACAACAGCAGGAATGTACTTGGTGCTAAGGTATCTGGTACCATTGGCTTAATTGATTCAGTCTTTCTTGTTTGAGTTCATGGTGGAGTAATCTGTACAACTCGCGAAATACTCGTTGTACCTAACTGGTGCACGTTTATGACGCTTTGTTTCATAATACTGGGGATTTCACTGGAAATGGAGGGTGATAGTAAGCCTTTTCTTAGATTTTCTTCTTTTAGGATGGAGGAATTTTGGGTGTCGAAAGAGAAGCAGGATTTGTTGCAGTTGTCTTAGTATATGTTTATCTTTGATATGTAAAGGTGCTGGATGATATTACGGGGACCTTAAGGTATCAACCTAGCATGACAATCTACGAAGTAACATGTTTTCAGGTAGCCAGCTGGTCCCATTGACATGAACTACGTCTTTTTAATAATTTGTTCATTCCGACAAATCGTATGCCACGGTTTAGGTCTAACAGTACATGGCAAAGATTTTTTCTTTTTTAACATGAGCCAAGTCGTCATGCTTCTCGTGCAATGTTGACCTTGTAAGTCGCCCAGGAAGTGTGGAAGATCACTGGCAGTTCGATGGCTGGAACCATGAAACGGGAGCTGAGATAAGTCAGCAACTTCAGGGTCGCTACTGTCGCCGACGAACCACTTAAATGAATCCCACAAAAGGAAGCCATTCTACGATCTTTCCTCCAAATTTAAGGAGTTCTGAATTAGGCAATTTTGTTTTGGGCAACATATTGACACCAGAATTTGGTGCTTGACTGTTAGTCGCTGAAACTTTACAACGGAGCCATCTAATGCTTCGATGGTGCCTTGTTCACTTCCCACATGACTTCCAAATTCTATCTTCAATTTTTGTCTGCATCTTTTTTTTGCGAGTGTGTGTGTGTGTGTGTGTGTGTTCAATAGCAATTAGGATAATATCTGTAGTCCTATTCTTTCGGGGTTTTTGATCTCTTATCTTAATTCTATTTCCTCAATCGTTTCAGTTGACACTAGTCCATGAAATTTACATATGGCTCAGGTGACGTGGCTCATTTCAGCCGAAAAGCTGACCATACATAATGGTACTCTCTCTCTCTCTTGATGAAACGGGAAGAAAATTTGTGGAAAATCGCCAGAGAATCTACAGATAAAAGTGTTATCTTCCTTTTTGACTCATACATCGCCAACAGAAATTTTAGTTACATTTGATTATTTGTCAATGTAGATCGACTTTCTAAAGGAGGAAGATGAGTTACTGAAATAGGAAACACACCAGAAACCTGCACATGATACAGAAATTGATACACTCAGGAAAGATTCAGTTCATTGATATTGTTATGAAAATGAAATAGTTATAAGAATCTATCTACCACCTATAATGAGCTTACATTGAAGTGCTTGGGCTCAAGTTGACGTTCGACCTGTACCTTAGCGAAGTATGATCAATCCAAACATCTCAAAATCAACGAAGAGAAAATCATTTGATTAAAAAAACCAGAGATGCCATACTCCTTAACATCCACTTACGATCACACACCCTGGCAGAACATGACTCTCCACTCGCGAGGTACCCTCAGGCGGGTGGAGTCTGGTAATACCTACACCTAAGAGGCATGTGTGCGAATGGGAAGAGAGGAGAATGAGTTGTTCTAGGTGAGGATGGGTCTGTGGCAGGGATGTGTGATGTCACCATGGTTGTATGATTTATTTATGGATGGGATTGTGAGGGAGGTAAATGCAAGGATCTTGGAGAGGGGAGCATGTTCAGTATGGAGTCTTTTGTCGGTGGTGGTTCTGAGAAGTGACAGATTTTGTTTGCTGATGACCACGGCGCTGGTGACAGATCCAAGTTAATAACAGCTGAAACTGGTGTCTGTCTGAGTTTGAAAAAAAATGCGTGAAAGAAGAGAGTTTAGAGTAGATGTAAATAAGAGATTTCTTTAAGATTTTGCATTGAAGAGGGACTGGTTATTTAGAGTGAGTTTGAATAGATAGAACAAGGAAGAAGTGAAGTGTTTTCCGATACTTTGGAGTGGATATGGTTGTGAATGTAACCATGGGAGCTGAAGTGAGTCTTAGGGTAGGTTATGAGGCAAAAGTCCTGGGCCCAGTGTGGAAAGTGATGTTACTGTCTTGATTGACAGTGATGGGTATGGCTGATAGTAAAGTAGTACCGACGGTGCTCTGTGGATGAGACGTGTGGGCCTTAGGCAAAACTGTAAGGAACTAAGTGGATGTGATGGACATTAAATGTCAGAGTCCAATATGTGGTGTTGTGAGATTTGTTCGAATAAGAACTGATAGGGTAAGAGAGAGATGTGTGGTACCAGGAGGAGTATTTACGAGAGAGCTGATGAGGGTGTACCGAAATGGTATGGACATACGGAGCGGATGAGTAAGGATGGGATAAGAGAGGTAGATGGAAAAAGAAATAGATATTCTGAAGGATCAAGGCTTTAACATGCAGTAGGGTGTTAGGCTTTGCAAGAGATAAAGCGAATTAGATTGATGTGGTGTACAAGGGAGGACGGACTGTGGATGGGCTGAAATAGGGTATATGAAGCGGTCGGCGGAAATGTTGGAAAGGTCTGTGGGGCTTGCTACCAGTGAATCACACACGACAGCTACATGGGAAATAGGAGAGAAGCAGGCCAAATCTTCTGTTCCAAGCGCAAACTCGCTAAACCGAAAGATTACCGACCTTTTAAAAGAAAGAGGAGAGAGAGAGAGAGAGAGAGAGAGAGAGAGAGAGAGAGAGAGAGAGAGAGAGAGAGAGAGAGAGAGAGAGAGAGAGAGAGAGAGATTGTTCAAGAATGTCCTGCGTGTCGTAAAAGGCGACTAAGAGCAGCGGGAACTGGGTCTGGAAGTCCTCCCCTCCTGGAATACTTTCTAAAAGAATGACCCATGGTAGGAGCCAAATGAAGATCGTTTTTCTTTGAAGGCTCAACCATTTGTTCTGGACCATATCACTCACTAGCTAAAAACAGTGAAATTTTACCAAAGAAAACACACACGGAAAAACATACACACACACACACACACACACACACACACACACACACACACACACGAAGGCATGTGAAAAGTCTAGGGTAAACCAAGGAAAGGTCTGTGGGCCTGAATGTGCATAGGGAGCTGCGGTCGCCAGTAAATTACACATGAGAGATAGAGTATTGAAAGCTGGGAATCAAGTGTGATGTTGAGATTTGAATAACTTTGTTAAGTACTGGCACCTGATTAGGTGGATTATCTCCACGAAACATGTAGTGCCATGTGTAAAGATGAATTACATGGTAAATAAAACCATATGAACTGCTACTGAAGTGCGATTTCACCTTCACACACACACACACACACACACACACACAGAAACATATATATATATACATATATATATATATATATATATATATATATATATATATATATATATATATATATATATATATATATATATATATATATATATGTATATATATATATATATTTTTTTTTTTTTTATACTTTGTCGCTGTCTCCCGCGTTTGCGAGGTAGCGCAAGGAAACAGACGAAAGAAATGGCCCAACCCCCCCCATACACATGTATATACATACGTCCACACATGCAAAATATACATAACACAGCTTTCCATGGTTTACCCCAGACGCTTCACATGTCTTGATTCAATCCACTGACAGCACGTCAACCCCGGTATACCACATTGCTCCAATTCACTCTATTCCTTCCCTCCTTTCACCCTCCTGCAAGTTCAGGCCCCGATCACACAAAATCTTTTTCACTCCATCTTTCCACCTCCAATTTGGTCTCCCTCTTCTCCTCGTTCCCTCCACCTCCGACACATATATCCTCTTGGTCAATCTTTCCTCACTCATTCTCTCCATGTGCCCAAACCATTTCAAAACACCCTCTTCTGCTCTCTCAACCACGCTCTTTCTATTTCCACACATCTCTCTTACCCTTACGTTACTTACTCGATCAAACCACCTCACACCACACATTGTCCTCAAACATCTCATTTCCAGCACATCCACCCTCCTGCGCACAACTCTATCCATAGCCCACGCCTCGCAACCATACAACATTGTTGGAACCACTATTCCTTCAAACATACCCATTTTTGCTTTCCGAGATAATGTTCTCGACTTCCACACATTCTTCAAGGCTCCCAGGATTTTCGCCCCCTCCCCCACCCTATGATTCACTTCCGCTTCCATAGTTCCATCCGCTACCAGATCCACTCCCAGATACCTAAAACACTTTACTTCCTCCAGTTTTTCTCCATTCAAACTTACCTCCCAATTGACTTGACCCTCAACCCTACTGTACCTAATAACCTTGCTCTTATTCACATTTACTCTTAACTTTCTTCTTTCACACACTTTACCAAACTCAGTCACCAGCTTCTGCAGTTTCTCACATGAATCAGCCACCAGCGCTGTATCATCAGCGAACAACAACTGACTCACTTCCCAAGCTCTCTCATCCCCAACAGACTTCATACTTGCCCCTCTTTCCAAAACTCTTGCATTCACCTCCCTAACAACCCCATCCATAAACAAATTAAACAACCATGGAGACATCACACACCCCTGCCGCAAACCTACATTCACTGAGAACCAATCACTTTCCTCTCTTCCTACACGTACACATGCCTTACATCCTCGATAAAAACTTTTCACTGCTTCTAACAACTTGCCTCAAACACCATATATTCTTAATACCTTCCACAGAGCATCTCTATCAACTCTATCATATGCCTTCTCCAGATCCATAAATGCTACATACAAATCCATTTGCTTTTCTAAGTATTTCTCACATACATTCTTCAAAGCAAACACATGATCCACACATCCTCTACCACTTCTGAAACCATAGTGCTCTTCCCCAATCTGATGCTCTGTACATGCCTTCACCCTCTCAATCAATACCCTCCCATATGATTTACCAGGAATACTCAACAAACTTATACCTCTGTAATTTGAGCACTCACTCTTATCCCCTTTGCCTTTGTACAATGGCACTATGCACGCATTCCGCCAATCCTCAGGCACCTCACCATGAGTCATACATACATTAAATAACCTTACCAACCAGTCAACAATACAGTCACGACCTTTTTTAATAAATTCCACTGGAATACCATCCAAACCTGCTGCCTTCCCGGCTTTCATCTTCCGCAAAGCTTTTACTACCTCTTCTCTGTTTACCAAATCATTTTCCCTAACCCTCGCACTTTGCACACCACCTCGACCAAAACACCCTATATCTGCCACTCTATCATCAAACACATTCAACAAACCTTCAAAATACTCACTCAATCTCCTTCTCACATCACCACTACTTGTTATCACCTCCCCATTTGTGCCCTTCATAGAAGTTCCCATTTGCTCCCTTGTCTTACGCACTTTATTTACCTCCTTCCAGAACATCTTTTTATTCTCCCTAAAATTTAATGATACTCTCTCACCCCAACTCTCATTTGCCCTTTTTTTCACCTCTTGCACCTTTCTCTTGACCTACTGTCTCTTTCTTTTATACGTCTCCCACTCAATTTCATTTTTTCCCTGCAAAAATCGTCCAAATGCCTCTCTCTTCTCTTTCACTAATACTCTTACTTCTTCATCCCACCACTCACTACCCTTTCTAATCAACCCACCTCCCACTCTTCTCATGCCACAAGCATCTTTTACGCAATCCATCACTGATTCCCTAAATACATCCCATTCCTCCCCCACTCCCCTTACTTCCATTGTTCTCACCTTTTTCCATTCTGTACTCAGTCTCTCCTGGTACTTCCTCACACAAGTCTCCTTCCCAAGCTCACTTACTCTCACCACCGTCTTCACCCCAACATTCACTCTTCTTTTCTGGAAACCCATACAAATCTTCACCTTAGCCTCCACAAGATAATGATCAGACATCCCTCCAGTTGCACCTCTCAGCACATTAACATCCAAAAGTCTCTCCTTCGCGCGCCTGTCAATTAACACGTAATCCAATAACGCTCTCTGGCCATCTCTCCTACTTACATAAGTATACTTATGTATATCACGCTTTTCAAACCAGGTATTCCCAATCATCAGTCCTTTTTCAGCACATAAATCTACAAGCTCTTCACCATTTCCATTTACAACACTGAACACCCCATGTATACCAATTATTCCCTCAACTGCCACATTATTCACCTTTGCATTCAAATCACAACACTATAACCCGGTCTCGTGCATCAAAACCACTAACACACTCATTCAGCTGCTCCCAAAACACTTGCCTCTCATGATCTTTCTTCTCATGCCCAGGTGCATATGCACCAATAATCACCCATCTCTCTCCATCAACTTTCAGTTTTACCCATATTAATCGCGAATTTACTTTCTTACATTCTATCTCCATCAACTTTCAGTTTTACCAATATTAATCGAGAATTTACTTTCTTACATTCTATCACATACTCCCACAACTCCTGTTTCAGGAGCACTGCTATTCCTTCCCTTGCTCTTGTCCTCTCACTAACCCCTGACTTTACTCCCAAGACATATATATATATATATATATATATATTATTATTTTTATTTTTTTATTTTGCTTTGTCGCTGTCTCCCACGTTAGCGAGGTAGCGCAAAGAAACAGATGAAAGAATGGCCCAACCCACCCACATACACATGTATATACATACACATCTACACACACAAATATACATACCTATACATCTCAATGTACACATATATATACACACACAGACATATACATATATACACATGTACACAATTCATACTGTCTGCCTTCATTTGTTCATATCGCCACCTCGCCACACATGGAAAACAACCCCATCCCCGTTCATATTTGCGAGGTAGTGCTAGGAAAAGACACCAAAGGCCACATTCGTTCACACTCAGTCTCTACCTATCATGTAATAATGCACCGAAACCACATCTCCCTTTCCACATCCAGGCCCCACACAACTTTCCATGGTTTACCCCAGACGCTTCACATGCCCCAGTTCAATCCATTGACATCAGGTCGACTCCGGTATATCACATCGTTCCAATTCACTCTATTCCTTGCACGCCTTTCACCCTCCTGCATGTTCAGGCCCTGATCACTCAAAATCTTTTTCACTCCATCTTTCCACCTCCAATTTGGTCTCCCACTTCTCCTCGTTCCCTCCACCTCCGACATATATATCCTCTTGGTCAATCTTTTCTCACTCATTCTCTCCATGTGACCAAACCATTTCAAAACACCCTCTTCTGCTCTCTCAACCACGCTCTTTTTATTTCCACACATCTCTCTTACCCTTACGTTACTTACTCGATCAAACCACCTCACACCACACATTGTCCTCAAACATCTCATTTCCAGCACATCCATCCTCCTGCGCACAACTCTATCCATAGCCCACGCCTCGCAACCATACAACATTGTTGGAACCACTATTCCTTCAAACATACCCATTTTTGCTTTCCGAGATAATGTTCTCGACTTCCACACATTCTTCAAGGCTCCCAGGATTTTCGCCCCCTCCCCCACCCTATGATCCACTTCCGCTTCCATGGTTCCATCCGCTGCCAGATCCACTCCCAGATATCTAAAACACTTCACTTCCTCCAGTTTTTCTCCATCCAAACTCACCTCCCAATTGACTTGACCCTCAACCCTACTGTACCTAATAACCTTGCTCTTATTCACATTTACTCTTAACTTTCTTCTTCCACACACTTTTCCATACTCAGTCACCAGCTTCTGCAGTTTCTCACATGAATCAGCCACCAGCGCTGTATCATCAGCGAACAACAACTGACTCACTTCCCAAGCTCTCTCATCCCCAACAGACTTCATACTTGCCCCTCTTTCCAAAACTCTTGCATTTACCTCCCTAACAACCCCATCCATAAACAAATTAAACAACCATGGAGACATCACACACCCCTGCCGCAAACCTACATTCACTGAGAACCAATCACTTTCCTCTCTTCCTACACGTACACATGCCTTACATCCTCGATAAAAACTTTTCACTGCTTCTAACAACTTTCCTCCCACACCATATATTCTTAATACCTTCCACAGAGCATCTCTATCAACTCTATCATATGCCTTCTCCAGATCCATAAATGCTACATACAAATCCATTTGCTTTTCTAAGTATTTCTCACATACATTCTTTAAAGCAAACACCTGATCCACACATCCTCTACCACTTCTGAAACCACACTGCTCTTCCCCAATCTGATGCTCTGTACATGCCTTCACCCTCTCAATCAATACCCTTCCATATAATTTACCAGGAATACTCAACAAACTTATACCTCTGTAATTTGAGCACTCACTCTTATCCCCTTTGCCTTTGTACAATGGCACTATGCACGCATTCCGCCAATCCTCAGGCACCTCACCATGAGTCATACATACATTAAATAACCTTACCAACCAGTCAACAATACAGTCACCCCCTTTTTTAATAAATTCCACTGCAATACCATCCAAACCTGCTGCCTTGCCGGCTTTCATCTTCCGCAAAGCTTTCACTACCTCTTCTCTGTTTACCAAATCATTTTCCCTAACCCTCTCACTTTGCACACCACCTCGACCAAAACACCCTATATCTGCCACTCTATCATCAAACACATTCAACAAACCTTCAAAATACTCACTCCATCTCCTTCTCAAATCACCACTACTTGTTATCACCTCCCCATTTGCGCCCTTCACTGAAGTTCCCATTTGCTCCCTTGTTTTACGCACTTTATTTACCTCCTTCCAGAACATCTTTTTATTCTCCCTAAAATTTAATGATACTCTCTCACCCCAACTCTCATTTGCCCTCTTTTTCACCTCTTGCACCTTTCTCTTGACCTCCTGTCTCTTTCTTTTATACATCTCCCACTCAATTGCATTTTTTCCCTGCAAAAATTGTCCAAATGCCTCTCTCTTCTCTTTCACTAATAATCTTACTTCTTCATCCCACCACTCACTCCCCTTTCTAATCAACCCACCTCCCACTCTTCTCATGCCACAAGCATCTTTTGCGCAATCCATCACTGATTCCCTAAATACATCCCATTCCTCCCCCACTCCCCTTACTTCCATTGTTCTCACCTTTTTCCATTCTGTACTCAGTCTCTCCTGGTACTTCCTCACACAAGTCTCCTTCCCAAGCTCACTTACTCTCACCACCCTCTTCACCCCAACATTCACTCTTCTTTTCTGAAAACCCATACAAATCTTCACCTTAGCCTCCACAAGATAATGATCAGACATCCCTCCAGTTGCACCTCTCAGCACATTAACATCCAAGAGTCTCTCTTTCGCGCGCCTGTCAATTAATACGTAATCCAATAACGCTCTCTGGCCATCTCTCCTACTTACATACTTATACTTATGTATATCTCGCTTTTAAACCAGGTATTCCCAATCACCAGTCCTTTTTCAGCACATAAATCTACAAGCTCTTCACCATTTCCATTTACAACACTGAACACCCCATGTATACCAATTATTCCCTCAACTGCCACATTATTCACCTTTGCATTCAAATCACCCATCACTATAACCCGGTCTCGTGCATCAAAACCACTAACACACTCATTCAGCTGCTCCCAAAACACTTGCCTCTCATGATCATGCACCAATAATCACCCATCTCTCTCCATCAACTTTCAGTTTTACCCATATTAATCGAGAATTTACTTTCTTACATTCTATCACATACTCCCACAACTCCTGTTTCAGGAGCACTGCTATTCCTTCCCTTGCTCTTGTCCTCTCACTAACCCCTGACTTTACTCCCAAGACATATATATATATTATTATTTTTATTTTTTTATTTTGCTTTGTCGCTGTCTCCCACGTTAGCGAGGTAGCGCAAAGAAACAGATGAAAGAATGGCCCAACCCACCCACATACATATGTATATACATACACATATACACACACAAATATACATACCTATACATCTCAATGTACACATATATATACACACACAGACATATACATATATACACATGTACACAATTCATACTGTCTGCCTTTATTTGTTCACATCGCCACCTCGCCACACATGGAATAACAACCCCATCCCCCCTCATATGTGCGAGGTAGTGCTAGGAAAAGACACCAAAGGCCCCATTCGTTCACACTCAGTCTCCAGCTGTCATGTAATAATGCACCGAAACCACATCTCCCTTTCCACATCCAGGCCCCACACAACTTTCCATGGTTTACCCCAGATGCTTCAAATGCCCCAGTTATATCCATTGACAGCAGGTCGACTCCGGTATATCACATCGTTCCAATTAACTCTATTCCTTGCACGCCTTTCACCCTCCTGCATGTTCAGGCCCTGATCACTCAAAATCTTTTTCACTCCATCTTTCCAGCTCCAATTTGGTCTCCCACTTCTCCTCGTTCCCTCCACCTCCGACACATATATCCTCTTGGTCAATCTTTTCTCACTCATTCTCTCCATGTGACCAAACCATTTCAAAACACCCTTTTCTGCTCTCTCAACCACACTTTTTATTTCCACACATCTCTCTTACCCTTACATTACTTACTCGATCAAACCACCTCACACCACATATTGTCCTAAAACATCTCATTTACAGCACATCCACCCTCCTGCGCACAACTCTATCCATAGCCCACGCCTCGCAACCAAACAACATTGTTGGAACCACTATTCCTTCAAACATACCCATTTTTGCTTTCCGAGATAATGTTCTCGACTTCCAAACATTCTTCAAGGCTCCCAGAATTTTCGCCCCCTCCCCCACCCTATGATTCACTTCCGCTTCCATGGTTCCATCCCTTGCCAGATCCACTCCCAGATATCTAAAACACTTTACTTCCTCCAGGTTTTCTCCATTCAAACTTACCTCCCAATTGACTTGACCCTCAACCCTACTACACCTAATAACCTTGCTCTTATTCACATTTACTCTTAACTTTCTTCTTTCACACACTTTACCAAACTCAGTCACCAGCTTCTGCAGTTTCTTACATGAATCAGCCACCAGCGCTGTATCATCAGCGAACAACAACTGACTCACTTCCCAAGCTCTCTCATCCAGAACAGAATGCATACTTGCCCCTCTTTCCAAAACTCTTGCATTCACCTCCCTAACAACCACATCCATAAACAAATTAAACAACCATGGAGACATCACACACCCCTGCCGCAAACCTACATTCACCTAGAACCAATCACTTTCCTCTCTTCCTACACGGACACATGCCTTACATCCTCGATAAAAACTTTTCACTGCTTCTAACAACTTTCCTCCCACACCATATATTTTTAATACCTTCCACAGAGCATCTCTATCAACTCTATCATATGCCTTCTCCAGATCCATAAATGCTACATACAAATCCATTTGTTTTTCTAAGTATTTCTCACATACATTCTTCAAAGCAAACACCTGATCCACACATCCTCTACCACTTCTGAAACCATACTGCTCTTCCCCAATCTGATGCTCTGTACATGCCTTCACCCTCTCAATCAATACCCTTCCATATAATTTACCAGGAATACTCAACAAACTTATACCTCTGTAATTTGAGCACTCACTCTTATCCCCTTTGCCTTTGTACAATGGCACTATGGAAGCATTCCGCCAATCCTCAGGCACCTCACCATGAGTCATACATACATTAAATAACCTTACCAACCAGTCAACAATACAGTCACCCCCCCCCCCCCCCCACTTTTAATAAATTCCACTGCAATACCATCCAAACCTGCTGCCTTGCCAGCTTTCATCTTCTGTAAAGCTTTTACTACCTCTTCTCTATTTACCAAATCATTTTCCCTAACCCTCCCACTTTGCACACCACCTAGACCAAAACACCCTATATCTGCCACTCTATCATCAAACACATTCAACAAACCTTCAAAATACTCACTCCATCTCCTTCTCACATCACCACTACTTGTTATCACCTCCCCATTAGCCCCCTTCACTGAAGTTCCCATTTGCTCCCTTGTCTTACGCACTTTATTTACCTCCTTCCAGAACATCTTTTTATTCTCCCTAAAATTTAATGATACTCTCTCACCCCAACTCTCATTTGCCCTCTTTTTCACCTCTTGCACCTTTCTCTTGACCTCCTGCCTCTTTCTTTTATACCTCTCCCACTCATTTGCATATTTTCCCTGCAAAAATCGTCCAAATGCCTCTTTCTTCTCTTTCACTAATAATCTTACCTCTTCATCCCACTACTCACTACCTTTTCTAATCAACCCACCTCCCACGCTTCTCATGCCACAAGCATCTTTTGCGCAAGCCATCACTGCTTCCCTAAATACATCCCATTCCTCACCCACTCCCCTTACCTCCTTTGTTCTCACCTTTTTCCATTCTGTACTCAGTCTCTCCTGGTACTTCCTCACACAAGTCTCCTTCCCAAGCTCACTTACTCTCACCAATCTCCTCTACATATATATATTATATAAATATATATATATATATGATATTCACTCATGTCTCGCTGAAGCCTAGTTTACCTCACAGGACGCTATTCAATCATAACTTGCTGAAGCTTACACTATTCTTTCATATTTTCTTGAAGACTAGCATTATTCACTCATACCTTCTTGAATACTAGCATTAATCACTCATACCTTTTTGAATACTAGCATTATTCACTCATACCTTCTTGAATACTAGCATTATTCGATGTAAACGTCCTTCGCTATTCACTCATTACTTACTGAAGTGTAGCTCCATTACCTGTCACAGGAAATGCTCTTATGACAAGAAAATGTTTCTTACGCTATTCACTCATCACTCATTACTTGTTCACGCCTAACTTACCTCACAGAAAGCTATTTACTCATAACTTGATCAATTCTACATTATTCACTCATAACTTGTTATATTCTTGCATTTTTGTAGGAAAATACGGAATATCATCATTAATTGTTGAAGCCTAGATCACCATCATGATCCATTATCTATAAATATACTCACATGTTAGACATTAGCGGTAAGAGCATATTGATAACTTATTCAGCCCATAAGTTGCAAGTTGATGTAAAACTTCTTCACACTATACCCTTAAGACTTTTCCGTTATTTGCAGACATATTTTGGTAAAGATCAAATAACTTATAATAACGCCAGACATCTATAACGACAGACATCTATAATTCTCCTATAGGACCACATCTTGAATATTCAGTCCAGTTTTGGTCCCCAAACTATAAAAGAGATGAGGAAAAATTAGGGCAAGTACAAAAAAAACACAACAAAATTGATCCCCTCCCTTAGAAATCTAGCATATGAAGATAGGCTAAAATGAGTGGATCTCTTCAGAATTCTGAAAAAGTCCAATAAAGTAAACCACAAGAATCTTTTGAAAGATAGGAAAATATGGTTGCTAAAACAAATGGAATCAGACTCAAAGCTAAAAGATGTACCGATGTGGAAAAAACCTTTTTTCCCTATAGGTGTGTTGAGCACTGGAATAAGTTACTGTAAGATGTAGTGAATGCTGAAACTATAATTACCTTTAAAAGTCATTCAAACAAATATTTCATGAATTCAGGTATACTTTGAGAAAAACGCCAGAAATAAACATATAAACAACAGTGGTACCAGGGACATTAGAGGCCTACTGTGCAGCAGCAGGGAGTCAGTGTTAGCTTAAAAAAGTATTCAGCAGAATTACATTTTTTTGTCAAGTTATATCATTTTTTTTCCCAAAAACCAAGTTGTGGGCCAATCAGGCCTCCTGTTGTCTCTCTTTCTCATGTAAAAAAAACTACAAGGTGGAGGATGGCTGGTGCAAGCCGAGGGAGTTATATGTTTTATTAACATTAACTGGGAAGAACGTCAAAATCATCAAATGGTACACGGATATTCTCCAACATGTAATATGTAGTAAAGTGGGGATGTGTACCAGTAACTGAAAATGGAGACACAGGAAAGTGTATGGCTTAATAATGCCAAAAGGGTAAAGGACACAATGTATACTTTGAAGAAGATGGGGAAGACAACACTGCCAAGAAACACAATGGAAAATATAAAAAAGGAAGAAATGAGCTAAAATAACATAAAAGAATATAGATAGATTAAGATAAAAAAGAAAAGGGCAAGAGTTATCAAAACATACTCCACATATTTTTCAGAAACATATCATCTCTTATCAAGTTAATAACCACACTGAAAGATTCATAGGCTAGTGTTCTAAGAGAAAATCAGAAAACGAGAATGGACTTGAATCCGGAATTCTAGAGTGTACCCAACATGTTATTCTTTTCATCACTAACAATCTAGAATGGGGAACAGATCCTGAAAACTTATAGATCTTGATTTATATAAGACATACTGATCCCATGAAGTAACTCCATATGCAGTCAATAAATGTGTATGAACAGAAGCTTTTGGAAGAATGATTACTACTGAGGGAGTTAGAGGGAGCATTGTATTTTCTTACATGAAAGATTAGGAAATTGCAATGAATTAATGGCCACTATCTCTGATAAAAGTAATACAAAAAGTGCTGAAAAATAAAATCAGAACAAATAAATTATTTAACATACAGGAACACAGCTCAAGAGAGGATGTAAAACACACCATAATAATATCTTTCATACATAAAAGCAAGGTGACTTTCGGTTGTTAGGAAATTTTCATAAGTTCTATCAACTAACAAAATTTGATAGTACTGTACCCAGCATTTTCCCTGATCTTCATAGCCCTCCCCATTATTGACTGAACCAAACCCCAAAAACAATAGAACCTATGAAAATATCCCCTCTTTCCTATATTTCATTGTGTTAATAGAAATATATCCACAACATTGCCATCTGTTCCAATTTGCCACAAGGTTAGCGCGTTCAAGAGATGAATCCATTTGTGTACAAATGAACACATACACAGCCCAAAACATGATGTAAAACACACCATAATAATATCTTTCATATACAAAAGTAAGGTGACTTTCGGTTGATAGGAGATATTCAAAAGTTCTTTTTTTTTCTTTTTTTTTTTTTTTTTTAAACTATTCGCCATCTCCCGCGTTAGCGAGGTAGCGTTAAGAACAGAGAACTGGGCCTTTGAGGGAATATCCTCACCTGGCCCCCTCTGTTCCTTCTTTTGGAAAATTAAAAAAAAAAAGGGAGGGGAGGATTTCCCGCTCCCTCCCCTTTTAGTCGCCTTCTACGACATTTTCCCTGATCTTCATAGCCCTCCCCACTATTGACTGAAACAAACCAAAAAAACAATAGAACCTATGAAAATATCTCCTCTTTCCTATATTTCATTGTTAATAGAAATATATCCACAACATTGCCATCTGTTCAAATTTGCCACAAGGTTAGCGCATTCACAGGACCAAGTTCAAGAGATGAATCCATTTGTGTATGAATGAACACATACACAGCCCAAAACAGGATGTAAATCACACCATAATAATATCTTTCATATACAAAGTAAGGTGCTTTCGGTTGTTAGGAGTCTTTCATAAGTCCTACTGACTAATAAAATTTGATAGTACTGTACCCAGCAGTTGCCTTGATCTTCATAGCCGTCCCCACTGTTGACTTATCAAAAATATTTAAAATTCCATCTTACTTATAAACCTGTTCACCACAATAAAAGATCTTTTAGTATTCATAATGAATCAGGTGATGGGGCTCCAGTTTATTATCACCAGATCAATACCCACAATTCTAAACATTACCCAAGTATTAATTATGATTTGCAAAATATCATACCAGTATAGTATGACTTGATTACAAAAAGTAAATTAGACACTGATCTATTCAGAGCATTAACCATGGATTTTGGTGGAGAGTACGAAGGGCAAATAAAGTCTTTACTGAAGATGTTGTGAGCACTGAAAGTCTCTCTCTCCTCCTTTGCCCTATACAGCTAAGACTATATAGTCTTTGGTCTACAATCTAAACCATTAAAGGTTGAAGTTCTACCAGCGACATAGTACATAAGCAAAATCATGCCAGCTGCGCCCAGTTGACTGAAGAAACTGACTTCAACACTCAAATGGCGACCTAAAGAATAATATTACAAAATAGCATTAACAGTTGTTACCCAAACCAAACTTCACCTGCGACCTCACCCAGCTGCCACAAAGATGTATATACAAAAACATAACCACTATAAAAATAAATGTAAATTAACATAAAGCTCAAACTGCTCATCTTAACGTTGAAACCCACCTACAAGCTTCCTCTGAAAGGAAAATTAGTCGATTATCTACTGCTACACAACTCCAATATATCGGCAAGATAACCACAAAGTAGCATATCTATTGCCTCTGAATGGGGTACGATACAATATAATATTTACGATGACATCTGAACCATGGGAAAAGTTCATCTTTATTTCAATTAACTACCACTTCACTAGTAATATCTGGCCTGTTTAACAAACCTTTTCAACTCGTTCTAAACATGACCCAATATTTACAAGTTGGCACCTGAGCGATACACGATGCCACAGTTCGCACATTTATTAATTAACATTTTGACTTACAATGTCGGACATTTATTAATTAACATTTTGACTTACAATGTAAGTAAAAAACTGATGCAGTATTTACCTGTCACAGGAAACTGATGACAAGAAAATGTTCCTTACGCTATTCATTCATTACTTGTTCAAGCCTAACTTACCTCACAAAAAGCTATTTACGCATAACTTGATCAATTCTACGTTATTCTCTCATAACTTGTTATATTCTGGCATTTTCGCAGGAAAATACGGGCTATCATCATTACTCGTTGAAGCCTAGGTGGCCATCATGATCCATTATCTATAAATATACTCACATGTTAGACATTAGCGGTAAGAACATATTGATAACTTATTCAGCCCATAAGTTGCAAGTTCATGTCAAACCTCTTCACACTATAACCCTTAAGGGTCTTCCCTTATTTGCAGACATATCTTGGTCAAGATCAAATAACTTATAATAACGCCAGACATGTGCATTTTTTTTGTTTTTTTTTTGTTTGTAATATTTATTATACTGTGCAAGAATTTAGTATATATGAGCGGCCTCTGTTAACAAAATGACTTAGGTCAATAGATAACCCGTTTCTCTCAGGAAAATATGGGGCTAATGTACTGGAAACCTAATTTTGGTGGCTAATTTATATATAGCCTTGGCACTCTGGAGATGCTCATCTAGACCCTAGAAAGATGCTGTCACTTGGCGTCGAGCTCACCAAAGATATGTCAGGGTTGTTCTCTATCACCATTTGCTCAACGCGTTTGACCGCCATGTAGTCAGGCATTCCTCTCATTGTCTCAATAAACTGTTTCCGCAGTATCTTTGCGCTCATAGTCGGGTTATTTGTAACAAAGTCCAGAAACGTTATTGAATGATAAGCACAGGTGCCATATTCATGACCCTGAAGCCGTACTCCAACTTGCAATACTTCTCGCCTCTTTACTCCTACTCTTCTGAAATACTTGCAAACCGACGGATCCATTTTTTCTCCAGTGGAATCGTAATAAAGATATTTGTCGAAAGCTCTGAAGAGGGAAATCGCATGGTATGCTCTTCTCTGTGGATGGTAACGCAATAAGAACAGGCTATCCTCGACCTTCATCGGTGGCACACCTATCATCGAGCTGACCTCCCATTCCATCCTCGTGTACAACGTATGACCACTTTTCTCGTAACTGCTACTCAAAATAGGGTATGCATCACAAACTTTCAACGGACGGAAGTTGCACAGCTCCTGGTGAATTTGGGGCCTGGCTGTGTCCATTTTTAAGGTTGTTGAGAGTGATCAGACAACCCGACTGACGGACCTCATTACACCTTATATCCTTGATAACGACAGTAAACCTAGTTAAAAAAGGTTCAAAAAATCTAAGTAGCACTAAGATAAAGCTTTTTAAACCCACTGAGGACATTACTAGATCAAATTAATCCATTCAAAGTGAAAAATATCATAATATATATGCAACTACTTGTATTTTGATTCTAATGGAAGAGAAATGAAGAAATCCGTGTGGAGAAATTGGCAGAGGTTCAGAGTTGACAAAAAGATGACGTCATGGAGGTAGACTTTAGCTTTATATTTACGGTATTTGTTTTTTTGTGTGTGTATACACACACACACACACACACACACACACATATATATATATATATATATATATATATATATATATATATATATATATATATATATATATATAGGAAAGTTCTGATTGTTACTTTGACAAATGGAGGGTGAAGAAGACGCGATGGCTCTGTGGATCACATCTGGAGCTCACTGAACCACAGAGGGACGCCATTTTCTCTACCGCTGTACAAAAAATGACGAGGATAGAGAACAAACTTTCTTCAACGCCTTAGTTTCATTCAGTTGAATAATTTATACGGAACTTTAGCTCAGGATTCAACTAGATTAAGTCCATGCTCGAAAATTAAGGTTAATCTTGCTTTGAGAGGTAGGCTATCCATCTAAGCTGGCTCAGGGTATTTGTATTTACCAAACGTAACATTACATGAAAATATATTATCCTGGGTAGATCTAAACACACAGACTGACACACAAACACGAAAAAAATTTTCTAACCGGATGTTTGGAATTACGTTTATTTTACATAATTTTTATAATCATTTACTTCCCCCAAAAACGAGCCCCAAGAAACAATATCATACAATACCTGCTGTTGACAAGCAGTGGTCATTATACAAATCTATAGTCAACTGATCTCTATAACGTTGCAACGTACTTTTTTTATATTTAAATCAAAATACTGTAATGACTCTTCCTTCAGGTATGCCATGTTTATAACCTCTAACCAGTTTCAGCAACTGAAAAACAATGAAAGTCGTGATTCGAATGTTGAATTTAGTATGCATTTGGGTCGACCATAACTTCCTATCAAGTCTAGAATTTTCTCTGGTAAATGTTCTGCTATACTTTTTTTCTAAAAACTTGTTTTCTCCATAACCTTCGCTCATCCTTGTTGAAAACTAGCATTATTCACTCATACCTTGTTAAATACTAGCATTATTCACTCATACCTTGTTGAATACTTGCATTATTCACTCATACCTTGTTGAATACTAGCATTATTCACTCATACCTTGTTGAATACTAGCATTATTCACTCATACCTTTTTTAATACTAAAATTATTCACTCATACCTTGTTGAATACTCGCATTATTCACTCATACCTTGTTGAATACTAGCATTATTCACTCATACCTTGTTGAATACTAGCATTATTCACTCATACCTTGTTGAATACTAGCATTATTCACTCATACCTTGTTGAATACTAGCATTATTCACTCATATCTTGTTCAATACAAGCATTATTCACTCATACCTTGTTGAATACTAGCATTATTCACTCATACCTTGTTGAATACTAGCATTATTCGATGTAAACGTCCTTCACTATTCACTCATTACTTACTGAAGTGTAGCTCCATTACCTGTCACAGGAAACGCTCTTATGACAAGAAAATGTTCCTTCCGCTATTCACTTACTACTTGTTCAAGCCTAACTTACCTCACAGAAAGCTATTTACTCATAACTTGATCAATTCTACGTTATTCACTCATGACTTGTCATATTCTGGCATTTTCGCAGGAAAATACGGGATATCATCATTACTTGTTGAAGCCTAGGTGGCCATCATGATCCATTATCTATAAACATACTCACAGACATTAGCGGTAAGAACATATTGATAACTTATTCAGCCCATAAGTTGCAAATTGATGTAAAAACCTCTTCACACTATACCCTTAAGACTTTTCCCTTATTACAAGAGGTCCTCGTGTTCTGTCAGTTACGTAGATCAAATCCAAGTAAGTACAAGAAAATGAATATGAAACAGAAGAAAAGAATGCCTTGGTGTGACTTTGTTATCTATCAGGAAAATATTACAGGAATCTGTGTGTGCAAGAGACCGAGGTGTACGCATTTTAAAATGCCTTATCTATTGCCAAAGCTACACATCATGAGAACTGAGAAAGAGAAAAACTGTTTGCAGACAAATAAGGACTGCATTCAGGCATTTGGATAAGTTACATGTTTGGTAAACTATTCACTGTGTATATCACATCAAAACAGGATGATGCCTTGCAGGTTTGGTTACTAAACCTAAAAGAATACAAGCCTCAGGCACAGAAAATATGAGAAGAGCAACTATGATGGTACAGTACCTAAATCAAGAAGATTGAACCTCAATATGAGGCTGAGGGTTACATAGTGGTCCACCATGCACGAGAGGAGAAACAAGGGGAGACCTGATAACAGACTTCTGGTTTCTGAATTAGCTTTACCAACACTGACAATGAACACTTCTTCAAGAAATGCAGCACCAGAGTAACCAGAGACCATGCAAAAATTCCTGGCAGGAAGTTAGGGAGGCAAGTTGTTAGAAGCAGTGAAAAGTTTTTATCGAGGATGTAAGGCATGTGTACGTGTAGGAAGAGAGGAAAGTGATTGGTTCTCAGTGAATGTAGGTTTGCGGCATATATATATATATATATATATATATATATATATATATATATATATATATATATATATATATATATATATATATATATATTTTTTTTTTGCTTTGTCGCTGTCTCCCGCGTTTGCGAGGTAGCGCAAGGAAACAGACGAAAGAAATGGCCCAACCCACCCCCATACACATGTATATACATACGTCCACACACGCAAATATACATACCTACACAGCCTTCCATGGTTTACCCCAGATGCTTCACATGCCTTGATTCAATCCATGACAGCACGTCAACCCCGGTATACCACATCGCTCCAATTCACTCTATTCCTTGCCCTCCTTTCACCCTCCTGCATGATCAGGCCCCGATCACACAAAATCTTTTTCACTCCATCTTTCCACCTCCAATTTGGTCTCCCTCTTCTCCTCGTTCCCTCCACCTCCGACACATATATCCTCTTGGTCAATCTTTCCTCACTCATTCTCTCCATGTGCCCAAACCATTTCAAAACACCCTCTTCTGCTCTCTCAACCACGCTCTTTTTATTTCCACACATCTCTCTTACCCTTACGTTACTTACTCGATCAAACCACCTCACACCACACATTGTCCTCAAACATCTCATTTCCAGCACATCCATCCTCCTGCGCACAACTCTATCCATAGCCCACGCCTCGCAACCATACAACATTGTTGGAACCACTATTCCTTCAAACATACACATTTTTGCTTTCCGAGATAATGTTCTCGACTTCCACACATTCTTCAAGGCTCCCAGAATTTTCGCCCCCTCCCCCACCCTATGATCCACTTCCGCTTCTATGGTTCCATCCGCTGCCAAATCCACTCCCAGATATCTAAAACACTTCACTTCCTCCAGTTTTTCTCCATTCAAACTCACCTCCCAATTGACTTGACCCTCAACCCTACTGTACCTAATAACCTTGCTCTTATTCACATTTACTCTTAACTTTCTTCTTTCACACACTTTACCAAACTCAGTCACCAGCTTCTGCAGTTTCTCACATGAATCAGCCACCACGCTGTATCATCAGCGAACAACAACTGACTCACTTCCCAAGCTCTCTCATCCCCAACAGACTTCATACTTGCCCCTCTTTCCAAAACTCTTGCATTCACCTCCCTAACAACCCCATACATAAACAAATTAAACAACCATGGAGACATCACACACCCCTGCCGCAAACCTACATTCACTGAGAACCAATCACTTTCCTCTCTTCCTACACGTACACATGCCTTACATCCTCGATAAAAACTTTTCACTGCTTCTAACAACTTGCCTCCCTAACTTCCTGCCAGGAATTTTTGCATGGTCTCTGGTTACTCTGGTGCTGCATTTCTTGAAGAAGTGTTCATTGTCAGTGTTGGTAAAGCTAATTCAGAAACCAGAAGTCTGTTATCAGGTCTCCCCTTGTTTCTCCTCTCGTGCATGGTGGACCACTATGTAACCCTCAGCCTCATATTGAGGTTCAATCTTCTTGATTTAGGTACTGTACCATCATAGTTGCTCTTCTCATATTTTCTGTGCCTGAGGCTTGTATTCTTTTAGGTTTAGTAACCAAACCTGCAAGGCATCATCCTGTTTTGATGTGATATACACAGTGAATAGTTTACCAAACATGTAACTTAACTGGCCTGAATGCAGTCCTTATTTGTCTGCAAACAGTTTTTCTCTTTCTCAGTTCTCATGATGTGTAGCTTTGGCAATAGATAAGGCATTTTAAAATGCGTACACCTCGGTCTCTTGCACACACAGATTCCTGTAATATTTTCCTGATAGATAACAAAGTCACACCAAGGCATTCTTTTCTTCTGTTTCATATTCATTTTCTTGTACTTACTTGGATTTGATCTACGTAACTGACAGAACACGAGGACCTCCTGTAAATAAGGGAAAAGTCTTAAGGGTATAGTGTGAAGAGGTTTTTACATCAATTTGCAACTTATGGGCTGAATAAGTTATCAATATGTTCTTACCGCTAATGTCTAACATGTGAGTATGTTTATTGATAATGGATCATGATGGCCACCTAGGCTTCAACAAGTAATGATGATATCCCGTATTTTCCTGCGAAAATGCCAGAATATGACAAGTCATGAGTGAATAACGTAGAATTGATCAAGTTATGAGTAAACAGCTTTCTGTGAGGTAAGTTAGGCTTGAACAAGTAGTAAGTGAATAGCGGAAGGAACATTTTCTTGTCATAAGAGCATTTCCTGTGACAGGTAATGGAGCTACACTTCAGTAAGTAATGAGTGAATAGTGAAGGACGTTTACATCGAATAATGCTAGTATTCAACAAGGTATGAGTGAATAATGCTAGTATTCAACAAGGTATGAGTGAATAATGCTAGTATTCAACAAGATATGAGTGAATAATGCTAGTATTCAACAAGGTATGAGTGAATAATGCGAGTATTCAACAAGGTATGAGTGAATAATGCTAGTATTCAACAAGGTATGAGTGAATAATGCTAGTATTCAACAAGGTATGAGTGAATAATGCGAGTATTCAACAAGGTATGAGTGAATAATTTTAGTATTAAAAAAGGTATGAGTGAATAATGCTAGTATTCAACAAGGTATGAGTGAATAATGCTAGTATTCAACAAGGTATGAGTGAACAATGCAAGTATTCAACAAGGTATGAGTGAATAATGCTTGTATTTAACAAGGTATGAGTGAATAATGCTAGTTTTCAACAAGGATGAGCGAAGGTTATGGAGAAAACAAGTTTTTAGAAAAAAAGTATAGCAGAACATTTACCAGAGAAAATTCTAGACTTGATAGGAAGTTATGGTCGACCCAAATGCATACTAAATTCAACATTCGAATCACGACTTTCATTGTTTTTCAGTTGCTGAAACTGGTTAGAGGTTATAAACATGGCATACCTGAAGGAAGAGTCATTACAGTATTTTGATTTAAATATAAAAAAGTACGTTGCAACGTTATAGAGATCAGTTGACTATAGATTTGTATAATGACCACTGCTTGTCAACAGCAGGTATTGTATGATATTGTTTCTTGGGGCTCGTTTTTGGGGAAGTAAATGATTATAAAAATTATGTAAAATAAACGTAATTCCAAACATCCGGTTAGAAAATTTTTTTCGTGTTTGTGTGTCAGTTTGTGTGTTTAGATCTACCCAGGATAATATATTTTCATGTAATGTTACGTTTGGTAAATACAAATACCCTAAGCCAGCTTAGATGGATAGCCTACATCACAAAGCAAGATTAACCTTAATTTTCGAGCATGGACTTAATCTAGTTGAATCCTGAGCTAAAGTTCCGTATAAATTGTTCAACTGAATGAAACTAAGGCGTTGAAGAAAGTTTGTTCTCTGTCCTCGTCATTTTTTGTACAGCGGTAGAGAAAATGGCGTCCCTCTGTGGTTCAGTGAGCTCCAGATGTGATCCACAGAGCCATCGCGTCTTCTTCACCCTCCATTTGTCAAAGTAACAATCAGAACTTTCCTATATATATATATATATATATATATATATATATATATATATATATATATATATATATATATATGTATGTGTGTGTGTGTGTGTGTGTGTGTACACACACAAAAAAACAAATACCGTAAATATAAAGCTAAAGTCTACCTCCATGACGTCATCTTTTTGTCAACTCTGAACCTCTGCCAATTTCTCCACACGGATTTCTTCATTTCTCTTCCATTAGAATCAAAATACAAGTAGTTGCATATATATTATGATATTTTTCACTTTGAATGGATTAATTTGATCTAGTAATGTCTTCAGTGGGTTTAAAAAGCTTTATCTTAGTGCTACTTAGATTTTTTGAACCTTTTTTAACTAGGTTTACTGTCGTTATCAAGGATATAAGGTGTAATGAGGTCCGTCAGTCGGGTTGTCTGATCACTCTCAACAACCTTAAAAATGGACACAGCCAGGCCCCAAATTCACCAGGAGCTGTGCAACTTCCGTCCGTTGAAAGTTTGTGATGCATACCCTATTTTGAGTAGCAGTTACGAGAAAAGTGGTCATACGTTGTACACGAGGATGGAATGGGAGGTCAGCTCGATGATAGGTGTGCCACCGATGAAGGTCGAGGATAGCCTGTTCTTATTGCGTTACCATCCACAGAGAAGAGCATACCATGCGATTTCCCTCTTCAGAGCTTTCGACAAATATCTTTATTACGATTCCACTGGAGAAAAAATGGATCCGTCGGTTTGCAAGTATTTCAGAAGGGTAGGAGTAAAGAGGCGAGAAGTATTGCAAGTTGGAGTACGGCTTCAGGGTCATGAATATGGCACCTGTGCTTATCATTCAATAACGTTTCTGGACTTTGTTACAAATAACCCGACTATGAGCGCAAAGATACTGCGGAAACAGTTTATTGAGACAATGAGAGGAATGCCTGACTACATGGCGGTCAAACGCGTTGAGCAAATGGTGATAGAGAACAACCCTGACATATCTTTGGTGAGCTCGACGCCAAGTGACAGCATCTTTCTAGGGTCTAGATGAGCATCTCCAGAGTGCCAAGGCTATATATAAATTAGCCACCAAAATTAGGTTTCCAGTACATTAGCCCCATATTTTCCTGAGAGAAACGGGTTATCTATTGACCTAAGTCATTTTGTTAACAGAGGCCGCTCATATATACTAAATTCTTGCACAGTATAATAAATATTACAAACAAAAAAAAAAACAAAAAAAATGCACATGTCTGGCGTTATTATAAGTTATTTGATCTTGACCAAGATATGTCTGCAAATAAGGGAAGACCCTTAAGGGTTATAGTGTGAAGAGGTTTGACATGAACTTGCAACTTATGGGCTGAATAAGTTATCAATATGTTCTTACCGCTAATGTCTAACATGTGAGTATATTTATAGATAATGGATCATGATGGCCACCTAGGCTTCAACGAGTAATGATGATAGCCCTTATTTTCCTGCGAAAATGCCAGAATATAACAAGTTATGAGTGAATAACGTAGAATTGATCAAGTTATGAGTAAATAGCTTTTTGTGAGGTAAGTTAGGCTTGAACAAGTAATGAATGAATAGCGTAAGGAACATTTTCTTGTCATCAGTTTCCTGTGACAGGTAAATACTGCATCAGTTTTTTACTTACATTGTAAGTCAAAATGTTAATTAATAAATGTCCGACATTGTAAGTCAAAATGTTAATTAATAAATGTGCGAACTGTGGCATCGTGTATCGCTCAGGTGCCAACTTGTAAATATTGGGTCATGTTTAGAACGAGTTGAAAAGGTTTGTTAAACAGGCCAGATATTACTAGTGAAGTGGTAGTTAATTGAAATAAAGATGAACTTTTCCCATGGTTCAGATGTCATCGTAAATATTATATTGTATCGTACCCCATTCAGAGGCAATAGATATGCTACTTTGTGGTTATCTTGCCGATATATTGGAGTTGTGTAGCAGTAGATAATCGACTAATTTTCCTTTCAGAGGAAGCTTGTAGGTGGGTTTCAACGTTAAGATGAGCAGTTTGAGCTTTATGTTAATTTACATTTATTTTTATAGTGGTTATGTTTTTGTATATACATCTTTGTGGCAGCTGGGTGAGGTCGCAGGTGAAGTTTGGTTTGGGTAACAACTGTTAATGCTATTTTATAATATTATTCTTTAGGTCGCCACTGGAGTGTTGGTCAGTTTCTTCAGTCAACTGGGCGCAGCTGGCATGATTTTGCTTATGTACTATGTCGCTGGTAGAACTTCAACCTTTAATGGTTTAGATTGTAGACCAAAGACTATATAGTCTTAGCTGTATAGGGCAAAGGAGGAGAGAGAGACTTTCAGTGCTCACAACATCTTCAGTAAAGACTTTATTTGCCCTTCGTACTCTCCACCAAAATCCATGGTTAATGCTCTGAATAGATCAGGGTCTAATTTACTTTTTGTAATCAAGTCATACTATACTGGTATAATATTTTGCATATCAAGATTATTACCTGGGTAATGTGTAGAATTGTTGGTATTGATATGGTGATAAAAAACTGTAGTCAAATCACCTGATTGATTATGAAAACTAAAAGATCTTTTATTGTGAAAAACAGATTGAGAGGTGAAAGGGAATTTTATATCTTTTTAATGATAAGTCAATAGTGGGGAGGGCTTTGAAGATCAGGGAAAATGCTAGGTACAGCTGGCATGATCGTGTTTGTGTCTTCTGTCGCTGGTAGAACTTCAACCCCATATGGTGTAGATTGTAGATCAAAGACTATATAGTCTTAACTGTATAGGGCAAAGCAGGAGAGAAAGATTTTCAGTGCTCACAACATCTTCAGTAAAGACTTTATTTGCCTTCGTACTCTCCACCAAAATCCATGGTTAATGTTCTGAATAGATCAGTATCTAATATACTGTTTATAATCAAGTCATACTATACTGGTATGATATTTTGCATATCATAATTAATACTTGGGTAATGTTTAGAATTGTGGGTATTGATCGGGTGATAATAAACTGGAGCCCCATCACCTGATTCATTATGAATACTAAAAGATCTTTTATTGTGGTGAACAGGTTTATAAGTAAAAGGGAATTTTAAATATTTTTGATAAGTCAACAGTGGGGACGGCTATGAAGATCAAGGCAACTGCTGGGTACAGTACTATCAAATTTTATTAGTCAGTAGGACTTATGAAAGACTCCTAACAACCGAAAGCACCTTACTTTGTATATGAAAGATATTATTATGGTGTGATATACATCCTGTTTTGGGCTGTGTATGTGTTCATTCATACACAAATGGATTCATCTCTTGAACTTGGTCCTGTGAATGCGCTAACCTTGTGGCAAATTGGAACAGATGGCAATGTTGTGGATATATTTCTATTAACAATGAAATATAGGAAAGAGGAGATATTTTCATAGGTTCTATTGTTTTTTGGGTTTGTTTCAGTCAATAGTGGGGAGGGCTATGAAGATCAGGGAAAATGTCGTAGAAGGCGACTAAAAGGGGAGGGAGCGGGAAATCCTCCCCTCCCTTTTTTTTTTTAATTTTCCAAAAGAAGGAACAGAGGGGGCCAGGTGAGGATATTCCCTCAAAGGCCCAGTCCTCTGTTCTTAACGCTACCTCGCTAACGCGGGAGATGGCGAATAGTTTAAAAAAAAAAAGAAAAAAAGAAAAAAAAAAGAACTTATGAATGTCTCGTATCAACCGAAAGTCACCTTACTTTTGTATATGAAAGATATTATTATGGTGTGTTTTACATCATGTTTTGGGCTGTGTATGTGTTCATTTGTACACAAATGGATTCATCTCTTGAACGCGCTAACCTTGTGGCAAATTGGAACAGATGGCAATGTTGTGGATATATTTCTATTAACACAATGAAATATAGGAAAGAGGGGATATTTTCATAGGTTCTATTGTTTTTGGAGTTTGGTTCAGTCAATAATGGGGAGGGCTATGAAGATCAGGGAAAATGCTGGGTACGGTACTATCAAATTTTATTAGTTGATAGAACTTATGAAAATTTCCTAACAACCGAAAGTCACCTTGCTTTTACGTATGAAAGATATTATTATGGTGTGTTTTACATCCTCTCTTGAGCTGTGTTCCTGTATGTTAAATAATTTATTTGTTCTGATTTTATTTTTCAGCACTTTTTGTATTACTTTTATCAGAGATACTGGCCATTAATTCATTGCAATTTCCTAATCTTTCATGTAAGAAAATACAGTGCTCCCTCTAACTCCCTCAGTAGTAATCATTCTTCCAAAAACTTCTGTTCATACACATTTATTGACTGCATATGGAGTTACTTCATGGGATCAGTATGTCTTATATAAATCAAGATCTATAAGTTTTCAGGATCTGTTCCCCATTCTAGATTGTTAGTGATGAAAAGAATAACATGTTGGGTACACTCTAGAATTCCTGATTCAAGTCCATTCTCGTTTTCTGATTTTCTCTTAGAACACTAGCCTATGAATCTTTCAGTGTGGTTATTAACTTGATAAGAGATGATATGTTTCTGAAAAATATGTGGAGTATGTTTTGATAACTCTTGCCCTTTTCTTTTTTATCTTAATCTATCTATATTCTTTTATGTTATTTTAGCTCATTTCTTCCTTTTTTATATTTTCCATTGTGTTTCTTGGCAGTGTTGTCTTCCCCATCTTCTTCAAAGTATACATTGTGTTCTTTACCCTTTTGGCATTATTAAGCCACACACTTTCCTTTCTGTCTCCATTTTCAGTTACTGGTACACATCCCCACTTTACTACATGTTACATGTTGGAGAATATCCGTGTACCATTTGATGATTTTGACGTTCTTCCCAGTTAATGTAAATAAAACATATAACTCCCTTGGCTTGCACCAGCCATCCTCCACTTTGTAGTTTTTTTTACATGAGAAAGAGAGACAACAGGAGGCCTGATTGGTCCACAACTTGGTTTTTGGGAAAAAAAATGATATAACTTGACAAAAAAATGTAATTCTGCTGAATACTTTTTTAAGCTAACACTGACTCCCTGCTGCTGCACAGTAGGCTTCTAATGTCCCTGGTACCACTGTTGTTTATATGTTTATTTCTGGCGTTTTTCTCAAAGTATACCTGAATTTATGAAATATTTGTTTGAATGACTTTTAAAGGTAATTATAGTTTCAGCATTCACTACATCTTACAGTAACTTATTCCAGTGCTCAACACACCTATAGGGAAAAAAGGTTTTTTCCACATCGGTACATCTTTTAGCTTTGAGTCTGATTCCATTTGTTTTAGCAACCATATTTTCCTATCTTTCAAAAGATTCTTGTGGTTTACTTTATTGGACTTTTTCAGAATTCTGAAGAGATCCACTCATTTTAGCCTATCTTCATATGCTAGATTTCTAAGGGAGGGGATCAATTTTTGTTGTGTTTTTTTGTACTTGCCCTAATTTTTCCTCATCTCTTTTATAGTTTGGGGACCAAAACTGGACTGAATATTCAAGATGTGGTCCTATAGGAGAATTATAGATGTCTGTCGTTATAGATGTCTGGCGTTATTATAAGTTATTTGATCTTTACCAAAATATGTCTGCAAATAACGGAAAAGTCTTAAGGGTATAGTGTGAAGAAGTTTTACATCAACTTGCAACTTATGGGCTGAATAAGTTATCAATATGCTCTTACCGCTAATGTCTAACATGTGAGTATATTTATAGATAATGGATCATGATGGTGATCTAGGCTTCAACAATTAATGATGATATTCCGTATTTTCCTACAAAAATGCAAGAATATAACAAGTT